>NW_027438951.1:942500-1147500 GCF_040939455.1 Microcebus murinus | reverse complement strand
ATTCCAGGAAAACGGGGCAGACCCTGAGGCTGAGAGACATAGACCCAGCTTGGGCTCCCTGTGGATGAATTGGGACAGGCATTCCTCTCCCTGAAGGGGATATAGTTTGAACTCTGGGACCCAGAGGTCGGACCTGAGGACCAGATCCTGTGCACCGAGGTCTCACATTGCCCGGGGCAGAGAAGGGATGTACATGAATAGCCTACTGAGGTGTGTGTGCTTTCAGGGGCAGATCAGCATCCTAGAGGGCAACCCTCCGCCCAACGGGAGACCGTGTGCCCAGCCCAGGTGGCATTGCTGCGCAGGGAACCTCCCTGCCGGCATCACAGTCCGGGGAGGCCTGGTGGCGTGTGGTCTGGCCTGCTGGCAGAGGCCCAGGAGTAGCCGCAGAGTTGGGTACTGTGGAAAGAAGCCAGGCCCGCTCCAGACTGCGGGTCTCAGATAGCCCCACCCCGACATGCAGACTCTTTGACTGAGTGGGGCCATTCCAGCCCCTCCCTGACAGCTTTTCCTGGAAGCAGAGAACAGAACTTTGACCCCTGCTAATGACATTGGTGGTGCCTGAGGGCAGGCTTACCCAACCCAGCTCCGCCCAGACTCTCTCCTAGATCAGCCCTAACTGAGGGGGAGAAAAGGACACACCTGGAAGTCCCAGGGCCCCACCCACCACCTGAGGCACTAGAGTGCCTCTCTACAGGAACAAGAGCTGATAACAGGACACAAAAACAACAGCGTAGCCTGTTCCTCCAAGCAAGCGACACCTACTGACAGGGAGGGCATCCTGCAAACCCTCTTCACGGCACCTACTGACTCATTATACAGGGAGTGGTCAAATCTCACCCAAAGACACCACATACCAGCTCAGAAACTAAACAAGGCGTGTGAATAACCAACCAAAACCTAAAGGAAAGAAACAACAATGAATCGACATGGGAAGAAATCAGCGAAGGAACTCAGGAAATATGAAGAACCAAACGGAAAACACACCCCCAAAGAGGAGCACCACCACCCTAGAAACGGACACCAACCAAAATCAGGCAACCAAAATGACAGAAGAGGAATTCTGAATGTGGATCATCACAAAATTCAACCACCTGCAAGAACAACTCAATAACCAACACACAAAAAAACACAAAAAGCCTCCAGGACCTGGAACAAAAGTTCACTAAAGAAATTGACACAATGAAGAAAAGTTTAACCAAACTCCTGGAAATGAAGAGTCAATTCAGGGAACTACAAAATACAGTGGAAAGTCTCAAGAACAGGGTAGATCAAACAGAAGAAAGAATCTCAGAGCTTGAACATAACACCTCCCAATTAAATAAATCAGTCACAGAGATAGAGCAGAGAAACAAGAGAAAAGAGCAAAGCCTACGAGAGATGTGGGATTATATGAAGAAACCTAATGTGAGGGCTATAGGGTTACCAGAAGGGGAAGAAGACAACACTCAAGGGTTGGACAAGCTATTTGAAGATATAATAGAGGAAAATTTCCCAGGCCTTGCTCAAAATCTCGATATACAAGTTCAAGAAGCTCAGAGGACCCCTGGGAGATTCAATGCAAACAGGAAGACGTCACGACATGCAGTCATCAGACTGACCAAAATATCAACTAAAGAGGCCCTACTAAGAGCTGTAAGACAAAAGAAGCAAGTAACATACAAAGGAAAGCCAATTCGCATAACACCAGACTTCTCTAAATAGACTTTACAAGCAAGGAGAGACTGGGGCCCCATTCTCACTCTTTTGAAACAAAACAATGCCCAGCCTAGAATCTTATTCCCTGCAAAACTAAGCTTTGTATATGAAGGAGAAATAAAGACATTCTCAGATAAGCAAAGTCTGAGAGAATGCACCAAGATAATACTACAAGAAGTACTCAAAATAGTGTTACGCACGGAACACCATAATAAAAACTCACGAATATAAAAACAACCAAAACCCAAAGATTAAAGGCCAGATATTACAATGGCTCAAGAGAGAAATCAAAGCAACAACATCTAACACAACAGAATGAACAGTAATCTACCTTACCTATCAGTTCTCTCAATAAATGTGAATGGCTTAAACTCTCCACTCAAGAGACATAGGCTGGCTGAATGGATAAGAAAATACAGGCCAAGTATATGCTGTCTTCAGGAAACACATCTAACCTGCAAGGATGCATATAGACTAAAAATAAAAGGGTGGAGATCAGTATTCCAAGCAAGTGGAAGCCAAAAGAAGGCTGGCGTGGTAGTTCTAATTTCAGATGATTTAGTTTTTAAACCAACAAAAGTAGTGAAAGAGAAAGAGGGTCATTATATAATGGTAAAGGGCACAGTTCAACAAGAACAGATAACAATTTTAAATATATATGCACTCAACTTAGGTACACCCAGTTTCATAAAGAAAACCTTACAGGATCTAAGCAAATGGATTAATAGCAACTCCATAATCACCAGAGATTTCAACACCCTACTGACGGCACAAGACAGATCCTCCAAACAGAAAATTAATAAAGAAATAATGGACTTAAACAAAACTCTAGAACAATTGGGTCTGACTGATATTTACAGGACATTTTACCCAAAATCCACTGAATATACATTCTTCTCATCAGCTCATGGGACATTCTCTAAGAATGACCATATCCTAGGACACAAATTAAACCTCAAGAAATTTTAAAAAATAGAAATCATACCATGTATCTTCTCAGATCACAGTGGAATAAAAGTGGAAATCAACTGTAACAGAAACTCACATTGCTACACAAAAACGTGGAAATTAAACAACCTCCTCCTAAATGATTACTTCATAAATGAAGAAATCAAGATGGAAATAAAAAAATTCTATGAAGAAAATGACAATGGAGAGACAAGTTATCAAATCCTCTGGGACATAGCTAAAGCAGTTCTGAGAGGAAAGTTTATCTCCATAAATGCCTATAACCAAAAGTCAAAAAGATCACAAATAGACAATCTAATGAAATGACTCAAAGAGCTGGAAAAAGAAGAACAGACCAGCCCCAAACCCAGCAGAAGGAGTGAAATCAACAAGATCAAATCAGAACTAAACGAAATTGAAAACAGGGAAGCTATTCAGGAGATTAATAAAACAAAAAGTTGGCTCTTTGAAAAAATAAAGAAAATTGACATGCCAATGGCTAAGCTAACGAAAAGCAGAAAAGAGAAATCTCTAATAAGCTCCATCAGGAACAAAAAAGGAGATATCACAACTGATCCCAAAGAGATACAAGATATAATTTATGAGTACTACAAAAATCTTTATTCACACAAATTGGAAAATGTGGAGGAAATGGACAAATTTCTAGAAACACACAGCCTCCCTAGGCTCAATCAGGAAGAAATAGATTCCCTGAACAGACCAATCTCAACAGCTGAAATAGAAACAGCAATTAAAAATCTCCCTAAAAAGAAAAGTCCTGGTCCAGATGGCTTCACACCCGAATTTTACCACACTTACAAAGAAGAACTAGTACCTATCTTGCAGAAACTATTCCACAACATCGAGAAGAATGGAAACCTCCCCGACACCTTTTATGAAGCCAATATTACTCTGATACCAAAACCAGGAAAGGATGCAACAAAAAAAGAAAACTACAGACCAATATCCCTAATGAATATAGATGCAAAAATTTTCAACAAAATCTTAGCTAACCGAATCCAGACGCTTATTAAAAAAATAATCCGAGTTCGATCGGTAGCGGGAGCGGAGAGCGGACCCCAGAGTGCCCTGTGCAGCCCCACCGCCGCCGCCGGCCTAGTTACCATCACACATGGGGAGGAGCCGCAGCTGCCGCAGCCGGCCCCAGTCACCATCACCGCAACTATGAGCAGCGAGGCCGAGCGGCCTTACATCAGCGGCGCCTGCCGGCGGGGACAAGAAGATCATCCCAACGAAGGTTTTGGGGACAGTAAAATGGTTCAATGTAAGAAACGGATATGGTTTCATCAACAGGAATGACACCAAGGAAGATGTATTTGTACACCAGACTGCCATAAAGAAGAATAACCCCAGGAAGTACCTTCGCAGTGTAGGAGATGGAGAGACTGTGGAGTTTGATGTTGTTGAAGGAGAAAAGGGTGCGGAGGCAGCAAATGTTACAGGCCCTGGTGGAATTCCAGTTCAAGGCAGTAAATATGCAGCAGACCGTAACCATTATAGACGCTATCCACGTTGCAGGGGTCCTCCACGCAATTACCAGCAGAATTATCAGAACAGTGAGAGTGGGGAAAAGAATGAGGGATTGGAGAGTGCTCCTGAAGGCCAGGCCCAGCAACGCCAGCCCTACTGCCGGCGAAGGTTCCCACCTTACTACATGCAGAGACCCTATGGGCGTCGACCACAGTATTCCAACCCTCCTGTACAGGGAGAAGTGATGGAGGGTGCTGACAACCAGGGTGCAGGAGAACAAGGTAGACCACCAGTAAGACAGAATATGTATCGGGGTTATAGACCACGATTCCGCAGGGGCCCTCCTCGCCAAAGACAGCCCAGAGAGGACGGCAATGAAGAGGATAAAGAGAATCAAGGAGATGAGACCCAAGGTCAGCAGCCGCCTCAACGTCGGTACCACCGCAACTTCAATTACCGACGCAGACGCCCAGAAAACCCTAAACCACAAGATGGCAAAGAGACAAAAGCAGCCGATCCACCAGCTGAGAATTCGTCCGCTCCCAAGGCTGAGCAGGGCGGGGCTGAGTAAATGCCGGCTTACCATCTCTACCATCGTCCGGTTTAGTCATCCAACAAGAAATGAATATGAAATTCCAGCAATAAGAAATGAAGAAAAGATTGGAACTGAAGACCTTAAATGCTTGCTTTTTGCCCGTTGACCAGATAACTAGAACTATCTGCATTATCTATGCAGCATGGGGTTTTTATTATTTTTACCTAAAGATGTCTTTTTTGGTAATAACAAACGTGTTTTTTAAAAAAAGCCTGGTTTTTCTCTATGCCTTTAAAGGTTTTTAAATTGTTTCATATCTGGTCAAGTTGAGATTTTTAAGAACTTCATTTTTAATTTGTAATAAAAGTTCACAAACTTGATTTTTTGAAAAAAATGCAAGCACCTGTTAATAAAGGTCTTAAATAATTAAAAAAATAATAATAATCCATCATTACCAAGTGGGCTTCATCCCAAGGATGCAGGGATGGTTCAACATACGTAAATCTATAAATGCAATTCACCATATAAACAGAAGCAAAAACAAAGACCACATGATTCTTCCAATAGATGCAGAAAAAGCTTTTGACAAAATTCAACACCCTTTCATGATACGAACACTTAAGAAAATAGGCATAGAAGGGACATACCTAAAAATGATACAAGCCATATATGACAGACCCATAGCCAACATCATACTGAATGGGGAAAAATTGAAAGCATTCCCACTTAAAACTGGAACCAGACAAGGCTGCCCACTATCTCCACTTCTATTCAACATAGTGCTGGAAGTCCTGGCTACAGCAATCAGACAGGAAAGTGGAATTAAAATATCCAAATAGGAGAAGAAGAGATCAAACTTTCACTGTTTGCTGATGATATGATATTATATTTAGAAAACCTGAAAGATTCAACCAAGAAACTCCTGGAACTGATAAATGAATTTAGTAAAGTCTCAGGATACAAAATCAACACACAGAAATCAGAGGCATTCATATATGTCAACAGCAATCAAATTGAGAACCAAATTAAAGACTCAATTCCCTTCACAATAGCAACAAAGAAATTAAAGTACCTAGGAATATACTTAACCAAGAAGGTAAAAGACCTCTACAGGGAGAGAACTATGAAACACTGAGGAAGGAAATAGCAGAGGATGTAAACAGATGGAAATCCATTCCATGCTCATGGATTGGCAGACTCAACATCATTAAAATGTCTATACTACCCAAACTGATCTACAGATTCAATGCAATACCTATTAAAATCTCATCAGCATTCTTCACAGATATAGCAAAAATAATTTTACGCTTCGTATGGAACCAAAGAAGACCCCGAATATCAAGAGCAATTCTAGGCAACAAAGACAAAATGGGAGGTATTAATATGATAGATATCAAACTATACTACAAAGCTGTAGTAATTAAAACAATCTGGTATTGGCACAAAAATAGAAATATTGACCAGTGGAACAGATCTAAGAATCCTGATATAAAACCATCCTCATATAGCCATCTAATCTTTGACAAAGCAGACAAAAACCTATGCTGGGGAAAAGAATCCCTTTTCAATAAATGGTGCTGGGAAAACTGGATAGCCACTTGTAGAAGGCTAAAGCAGGATCCACACTTTTCACCTCTCACAAAAATCAACTCACGCTGGATAACAGACTTAAACCTAAGGTATGAAACTATTAGAACTCTAGAGGAAAATGTTGGAAACACTCTCCTAGACATCGGCCTAAGCAAAGAGTTTATGAAGAAGTCCCCAAAGGCAATCACAGCAGCAACGAAAATAAATAAATGGGACATGATCAAACTAAAAAGCTTCTGCACAGCCAAAGAAACAGTCATGAAAGTAAACAGACCACCTACAGAATGGGAGAAAATTTTTGCATCCTACACATCCGATAAGGGGCTGATAACTAGAATATACTTAGAACTCGCGAAAATCAGGAAGAAAAAAATCAAATAACCCTATTAAAAAGTGGGCAAAGGACTTGAACAGAAACTTTTCTAAAGAAGACAGAAGAATGTCCAACAAACATATGAACAAATGCTCAACATCTCTAATCATCAGGGAAATGTAAATCAAAACCACAATGAGATATCACTTAACTCCAGTGAGAATGGCCTTTATCCAAAAGTCTCCAAATAACAAATACTGGCGTGGATGGGGAGAGAGAGGAACACTCCTACACTGCTGGTGGGAGTGCAAACTAGTTCAACCTCTGTGAAAAGCAATATGGAGATACCTTAAAGCAATACAAGTGGATCTACCATTTGATCCTGCAATCCCATTGCTGGGCATCTACCCAAAAGATCCAATGACACTCTACAAAAAAGACACCTGCACTCGAATGTTTATAGCAGCACAATTCATAATTGCAAGGCTGTGGAAACAGCCCAAGTGCCCATCAATCCAAGAATGGATTAATAAAATGTGGTATATGTATACCATGGAGTACTATTCAGCTCTAAGAAACAACGGTGATATAGCAATTCTTATATTTTCCTGGTTAGAGCTGGAACCCATACTACTAAGTGAAGTATCCCAAGAATGGAAAAACAAACACCACATAGACTCCCCAGCAAACTGGTATTGACTGAGCATCACCTAAGTGGACACATAGGAACTACAGTAATAGGGTATTGGGCAGGTGGGAGGGGGGAGGGGGGTGGGTATATACATACATAATGAGTTAGATGTGCACCATCTGGGGGATGGTCATGCTGAAAACTCAGACTTGTGGGTGGAGGGGGGAATAGGGCATTTATTGAAACCTTAAAATCTGTACCCCTATAATATGCCGAAATACAAAAAAAAAAAAAAAAGAGGACATAGAATAGCACCAATGGCAAAGAGATATCTAAAAAGGTGAACCCCTCAGAGGAAGCTGAAAATGAGCTGCCTCAGATGCCAGAGGAAATTTGGGGAAGAGAGTTGTTGTAATAGGGAAATATTGGGGCTTTGAGTTCAGAAAGACTGAAGTTCAAGTCCTCACTCCACTTTTCGTAGCCACATAATCATGCATGCGCTTCCTAAACTCTCGGATCCAGATGCCTTTACTTTATCATGGAGATGTCTGCCTTCCCCATTAGAATGAAGATCACACGTACCCTTCTCTGTAAGTATCTACAGCACATAGTGTGTGGCACACAATATAAACTGTAGTCATTGCCCTTACAACTGTGCCATAGAAAACCAAGGAGAGAGGGTTTCAAGGAGAAAATGGACCACGGTGTCAAATTCCTCTGAGAAATCCAGAAAGGAAGACTAAAATGAGACAAGGACTGGAGCTCTTGGCAAGAGCACTTTTAGGGGTGTCCTGCAGGTAGAAGACAGACTGCAGCGGGTTGAGTAGTCAGTCATGAGGATCTAGACATTGGGAATCCAGACTGCTCTTTCCAGACATTGGCTGAAAAAGGAAGGAGTGGTGTAGGTCTAGAATTAGAGTGGGCCAAGACAGAGTTGGGGTTGGGACGATTTTATGTTTGCTAGGATGCAGAGGTGACTCAGACATGCTTATAAACTGAGAAAAATAGACGAAAAAGGAGAGAAAGGTTGAACGTAGATGGAAAAGTTTAGCTAATGACAATGCAAGATCCTTGGGAAGTCAGGAGAATATGGAATTAACAGCACAGATGATCAGCTTAGCCCTGGACAGGTAGAGAGACCCCTTCATCTAGGCTGGGACGAGGAATGGTTGGTAGTTCCACAAATGTTAGGTTTTCTGTTTTTTCCATTATTTTGAAAACATGATGTAATACATGTAACAAATCATTTCAAAAACATAGAAAACCATGAAGGAACAAAAATTTATGCTTATATTCTGGCATATTTCATTGCAGCCTTTTTTTTTTTTTTTTTGAGACAGAGTCTCGCTTTGTTGCCCAAGCTAGAGTGAGTGCCGTGGCGTCAGCCTAGCTCACAGCAACCTCAAACTCCTGGGCTCAAGCAAGTCTGCTACCTCAGCCTCCCGAGTAGCTGGGATTACAGGCATGTGCCACCATGCCCGGCCCATTTTTTCTATATATATTAGTTGGCCAATTAATTTCTTTCTATTTATATTAGAGACGGGGTCTTGCTCTTGCTCAGGCTGGTTTCAAACTCCTGACCTCGAGCGATCCACCCGCCTCGCCCTCCCAGAGTGCTGGGATTATAGGCATGAGCCACCTTAACCAAGGAGGTAAAAGACTTCTACAGGGAGAACTATGAAACACTGAGGAAGGAAATAGCAGAGGATGTAAACAGATGGAAATCCATTCCATGCTCATGGATTGGCAGACTCAACATCATTAAAATGTCTATACTACCCAAACTGACTACAGATCTGAGGCGCCCGGCCTCAGAGTAATCATTGCAGCCTTTGTGGATTGTTTTTTGTTTTGAGAATTGATAACATGCTGTAGATTCATATTTTAATAGCTTTAGTTTTTTAGTCTTTTTTATACAATGGAAAACAAGACCAACCCTTAGAAGGAAGGGATATTGAGAACTTTAATGTGGCCAAGGTTTGGAATAACCATTGCATGAAAGTAAAGTGAGCACTTAGTAAGAGTATATAACTGGCTTGGCAAACAGAGGCTACCATGGGTGCAGGTCACATTGGGTACCAGAAGTCTGCAGCAGCACCCACACACACCGGGGTGGCTTGCTCCAGCATGTTTGACAGTCCACACTGTTGTTGTAAAGGAGAGGTTGAAGAGGGTTAGGTTAACTTAACGTTTTGAGTTTTTCCCTGGCATCCAGTGTTCATTTTGTAATCCTCACCAGAGTTCTATAAAATGGTCTTTCTACAGACGAGGAAATTGACAGCTCAGAGGAGTGGCCTACCCCATAGTGCACAGCACAGGCGGAGAGTCTAGATGAAAAATGACATCTCTGTTACCAGCCTAGTGCTGGTCCACACTCCTGCAGCTGCCTCTTACAGCTAGGGGGTTGCTGGAATCCTGTAGGTAAAACAAGCCAGCTAATAAAGTATCCTCCTCAGTAAGGAAGTAGTACACAGGCTATCGATGTGATTAATCAAACAAGGCTTTACCTTTAGAATGAAAATGGTCCATTCATAAAAGTCCTATTTCAATGGAACAATTTACGGAGTGATAGCTACTGTACTAGAGCCTCAGGATAACAACAGAACAAATTATAATTTAAAAGCAGCATAATTTACTTGACCAAACATCCTAATTAGTATTCAGCTCTTAAAAACACAAAACTTGTCATCAGTAAATTTGACAGTACATCAAACGGATTGAAGAGCCATTAAAATGTTGTCCTGGTGGCGTGGATGCGAAGAGATAGGAACACTCCTACACTGCCGGTGGGACTGAAAACTAGTGCAACCTCTGTGGAAAGCAATATGGAGATACCTTAAAGCAATACAAGTAGATCTACCATTTGATCCAGCAATCCCCTTACTTGGCACCTACCCAAAAGAGCAAAAGACACTCTATAAGAAAGACATCTGCACTCGAATGTTTATAGCAGCACAATTCACAATTGCAAAGATGTAGAAACAACCCAAGTGTCCATCAATTCATGAGTGGATTAATAAAATGTGGTATATGTATACCATGGAGTACTACTCAGCTTTAAGAAACAACAGTGATATAGCACCTCTTGTATTTTCCTGGATAGAGCTGGAACCCATTCTACTAAGTGAAGTATCCCAAGAATGGAAAAACAAGCACCACATGTACTCACCAGCAAATTGGTATTAACTGATCAACACCTAAGTGGACATACAAGAATAACATTTACTGGGCATCCAGCAGGTGGGAGGGGACAGGAGGGGATGGGTATATACATACATGATGAGTGCGATGCACACTGTCTGGGGGATGGACACGCTTGAAGCTCTGTCTCCGGGACGGGAAGGGGGGAGAAAGGCAACACATGTAACCTAAACATTTGTACCCTCATAATATGCTGAAATAAAAAAAAATAAAAAAGAAATAAAATAAACAAAAACAACAACAAAAATAAGTGGGAAAAGGATATGAATAGTCTGTTTACAGAAGAACCCCAGAAAGGTCACAAGGATACAGTGGGAGTATAGACAGGTACAGTTATAGCAGAGAGGAATTTGGTACCACTGGGTCCAATTAAGTGTGCCCATCCCTAAACCCCACCAATTCTGCTCCTGGGAAGGTGTTACTTGTCTCACAAGAGGGTATGCATGTGGATGTTCATCACAGCACTGTTTGTGGAGGCAGAAGTTGAAGCCTCCTAAAGGTGCCACTGACTTTCACTTCTGCCCTTCTTTTAGACCCTTAGACGGTGTGGCTAATTCATGATCTTCCTCGCACGATGTGAACATCAGCAGAAATCATCAACATGCTGGCATATTGCTCAGTATGTTCTTTGTGGCATCCTTCACATATCTGACCAGACAATCCATACCTACTTTCTACCTTATTTATATGAATCTAGTTATTCACTATGTTTTGTTCCCCCTAGTGCAGATGATAAAAACTTGTTTGCTAAACCTATACCTGTAAAAACTTCTGCTCACAGCTTCACCTTTGTACCTCTTCCAGGGGGAACTGGAAGGAAGAACTCATTTAATCATCTATAATTGATGGTGAGCCACTAAGTCTCATTTAGCTTTCATACAAGAGCATGTCTGGGCCTCCCTAGTCCTGCTCCCCACTGCCCATTACTCACAGAATGAACTGGCCTGTTCTCCTTTTTCTCATATTTATCTGTTACTCTGGTCTAAGTTTCAAGCACTGCTACAGCCTCTGATTTATCTTGAGAAAACAAGTGGCTCTAAAATTTGGATAACCTGAATTATATACTCTCCAAGGAGTTCACTGATACAGTCTACTCACACCTACCATATATTCCTTTTTCATCCTTTTCATATAGGTTTAAGTTACCATCTGCAACCTTTGACATACTTCCTTTAACGTGTTTCAACTAAAATATTAATATCATCTTTATTACTGATAAAATGATTCGCAAGAATGTGACTTAGGTACAAGAGCCAATTGAACTTGCTAACTCCTTTCTGGTCAACTAGACCTTGGGACAGCCCACCTAAGGGGAAGGCTGGGGCTTAGGACTGATATGCTTGCCCAGGTTGCTGTCTCCCACTGTCAGGGTCATTCCTGGTGACACTCATGTATCTGACATATCTGTTCCGTCACACACACACACATGAACACATACTGAGATTCATTCTGTTAAATTCTGTCTCACATATGTATTATATTCCTATGTTACTCTCTGTAATTCTTTCTCCATCACATTTATTCTCTTTCACACCCCATTTCTTTCAGACCATATCTGTGTCATATTCTCTGTGCTACACACTGTCACAACAGTGACAGACACTGTTTCTGAATCAAACTTTCTTCCTGTCACACACCCCCTCCCTTTACTTTTCTCTCTCAACTACAAATTCACTCCCTCTGTTCCTCTCACTCTCTGAAATTCACTGTTACACACACTCTTTCTGTCTCACCCTATCTTTGTCAGAATATATTTCTGTCTCTGTGCTACACAGACTCTATCATTGTCATCTTCCCTTACACATCTCACTACAAGACAGAATCTGGCCCCAGTGCTTGGTGGAGCACTGTGGTCATCATGGTTTTTGTGAAATACAGAAATAATTGTCTTCTTAGATAAGGGTGGGGAACAGGTGGGCTCAGTCCTTACACAGGGAGGTCCTGTTCCCAGAGTTCTCAGCTTCACATCTCAGTAAAAGGTCCTTACAGCAGGGGCCAGGAGGCCACACTCTTCTGTGGTGAAGTATGTCCTCAAATGTTGGCAACCTCAGAAAGAACAGGGATAATCCCTCTAGAGTATCCCCAAGATAAGGGCAGCAGGAAAGCTTCAGAGCACACGGGGAATTTAGGAATGAATGCTATGATGGAGGACTGGGATGATCCAAGACATGTGAGAAAGAGCACCTGATTATAAATCAGAAGACTTGGGGTTTATTCCTGACCATCCCACCAACTGGCCAAAGCTTACAAATGAATAACATAACCTCCCTGAGATACAGTTTCCCCAACTGTACATGTATGTGTGGGACAGGTTCAACCTTGTAGTTGGAGTTTCAGGACTTAAGGAGGAATGGGCCAGTGGGAGCAGATGTCCCCTAGGGAGAGGTTCTGAGGGCAGGTGCTGGAATTTAGGGCAGGACAGACAGCCCCAGTTTCCACCCCGAGGCCTTCCTTTCATCACCTGTACCCTCCCCTCTGCTGTGGGAATGGGCAGAGCTAAGAAGGGTGAAAGGAGCTGGGAAAGGATTAGCCCCCACCTTCCACATACTCACTAGACACCTGCCATCTGCCCCATCAGATAACTCCAAAATGGTGCCAACATTTCTTTTCTTTTTCTTTTTTTTCTTTTGTATTTATTAATTTTTTAAATCTATGTATGGGAATTGATTTTTCTTTTTATTTTCTGTTCTTTTTCTTTTCTTTTTTGAGACAGAGTCTCACTCTCTTGCCTGGGCTAGAGTGCCGTGGCATCAGCCTAGCTCACAGGAACCTCAAACTCCTGGGCTCAAGCAATCCTACCGCCTCAGCCTCCCAGAGTGTTAGAATTCCTCCCAGAGTGTTAGAATTACAGGCGTGAGCCACCGCGCCCAGCCAGATGCCAACTTTTCTCTTTACTTAGTAGGCAGCCTCAAACTGTTTTGGGGCAAAGGTTACAATTTCTGTCAGAGAAGAAATCTATCAGTAAGCAGGAAGCAAGGAACAGCCAATGCTCAATCTCCTCCCCTCACTTTCCACCCAGTGGGATCATCACAGCAGAGGACCTTGGTCAGAAAGGGTCTGGGGTCTGCAGAAGCAGGCACGGAGGCTCTGGGAGTTTAACAGACTTGCCCAGGCCCTTGCCCCTCCTGTTGCAACAGTTGTGCCTTACAGAGACACACAGCTCCCTGGGCAATGCTGCCTCCGCCCTGCCCGCCTCCAGCT
Organism: Microcebus murinus; assembly: GCF_040939455.1. NCBI lineage: Eukaryota > Metazoa > Chordata > Mammalia > Primates > Cheirogaleidae > Microcebus > Microcebus murinus. The sequence goes on along the minus strand of NW_027438951.1, from coordinate 1,133,892 downwards.
GTACCTTTCCTGTTGCTCTGATCCCCTTCCAGACACAAAAGTACACCAGCACCCAGCAGGCCAGCAGACACAGTGTCACCTCCCAGTTGAGGGTCCCTGGCACCTCCAGCCCTCCAGACAGCCTCAAGACTTTGTTCCTAGGGGAGGGAGACGCCACGAGGGCTGTGACCAACCAAGCCACTGGGATCTGCCCTGAGGGGTCGTGGCTCCTCCCTCCTGCAGCCCTTGGTCCAGTTGGGCAAGGCCTGCAGGCGCTGTGGTGTGCCTGGAGCCTGGGAACCCCTGGCTGGCGGGAGGCGGTGGGGCGCCCAGCCGAGCCCCAGGCCTCAGGGCCCCCACCCTATCCCACCCCCTGCCAGGCAAGGCGGGAACCAGGGAAGGGCAGTGACCCATGTCGCTGAAGGAGCAAGGCGCATCTGAGCCCCAGGGACTGGCCTGGGCGCTCCCTGAGGACAGGCGGGGACTGGGAGTGACTGCTCCGCATCCCGGGGCTCACGTGCGCGCGCGGGGGAGCCCCGTGGACCAGACGGGCTTGGCCCAGGGGAACCCGCCGACGGGGGCCACTGGCGGAAGGAAGGCAGCCGGGTGCCTCAAGTCCTCAGCGGAAGCTGATTCGCACAGGAACAGGGGAGAGCCCTGGTCGCGCCCGGCTTTTAAGTGCGCAACCTCGGAAGGGCGCCTCAGTGTTCTCCTGACAGGAACCCACAACCAGGGACCGGTCATGGGGGAGGGTGGCCCTGTGGGCAGGGCATCGGCACAGCCTTCTGTGCAGGCCAGCGGGGCGGGCTGGGCGTGATAGTAAAATCTATCTGGACATTTATTTGGCTGGGCGGGAACCAGTCACATGTGCAGCGGCCTCACCTGGGGTCTCTAGCACCACAGCAGCGCCCTCAGCAGAAAACAATATAGACGTCTGTTTGCACAAGTGCACCGGGCTCTCATATGCTCTGAGGGGCGGAGCTTTGTGAGGGAGCGCTTATTGGTCAGACAGTACCGGGCTGTAATGGGCCCGCAGGGCCAGTTGGGCAGGAACCAATCAAGATCTCGATGGATTCAAAAGGCGTCTGTTTGCGCAGGCGTACTGGGGATCCCGAGGCGCATTGCGCACACAAAGAGGCGCATCGTGAGGGAGCTGAGAGGACCGGAGGCTTCCAGTTTGGCTCTGAGGAGAAAGTCAGAGTAGCGGTTATGCAGCCTCCAGACGAAGGCACAGGCAGCACGGCTGGCACAGGAGTTGGCCAGGGTGGCCCGGGTGGCCCCGAAGGTCAGGGTGGCCTTAGTGGCCCTAACAACCCTGGTCTCCCAGATGTCCAGGAAGGCCAGGGTGGCCCAGGAGGCCCCAGCGGTCCTGGTGGCCCTGACAGCCAGGTTAGCCCTGGTGACCCTGACAGCCAGAGCGGCTCTTCCAGCCCTCAGGGCTTGGGTGGCCAGTGTGGCCCTGGAGGCCCTAGCAGTCAGCGTAGCCCTGGTGCCCATGATGGCCAGGGTGGCCCTGGTGGCCCCCATTCTCAGGGTGGCCCTGGCACTGTTGAGGTCCAAGGTGGCCCAGCAGGCCCGGGCGGTCCCAGAGAGGAGGAAACAATGGGAGCAGCAGCTGTAAGTGCCCCCCATGTTGCACGGACCGCACGTGTTTCAGGACCAGGTGGAGATGCAGCACCACTGGCCTTAGGACCGGGAAGCCGACAGATGGTCTTGTATCCTTTCCAGTGAACTTTGGGGCCTGGTGGCTGGGGATGGGGCAGATGGCCTGCATGGCTAAGGGGACCAGAGATGGCTTTTGTGGACAGGACATAAGGCAGCCTGCAAGAGACAAAAAGGAAAATAGAGAGGGGAACCGGTGTAGTCTGGTGGGAGGAGAGTTGGTGCTTGAAGGGCTGGAGGGTGAGTAAACAGGCATGAAGGTGTTGGGGAAATGGGGCAGGAGAACTGAGTGGAGGAGGCAGGCCAAGGTGGCCTGAGCTGGCAAGACTGGGCATGTGCATGTCCAGGGGGTGAGGTTGAGTAGTCTGAGGGGCAGCCTGGGGTGAAGACTGGCCTCTGAGCTGTAAGGAGGCCTGAAACACTGAAAAATTCAGTTGCAGATGATGCCTTAACCCTTTCTCCCTCAGCACTCTCACCGTGCCTTTCCGGTCACCCCTGGAGGCAGAGATGGCTCTCAGGTCCATGGCCCCAGATGCCCAACGCCACCAGCAGGCGGCAGTTCAAAAGGAGTTCACACTGAATGGCAGTGCTCTGGCTGTGTCAGTTCTAGAAGGAGCTGAAGTGGAGGGTGGTGGCAAGTCCTCGAGCCAAAGAGCCAGTGTCAGCCCAAGGGACTCTGTAACGGATATAGGGAGACACCTAAGTGTTAGGTCTCAGGAGGGGTGTGGTGTACTGGGTGTAAAATAATCACCTTTAACTTGATTTTTTTCACCTCACTTTTAGAAGATGGACTGCTGAAGACACTGGTCTCCTCCGGATTTCCATCAACTCCTTCCTAGACCACCTTTCCTTGGTGATGAGGAACATTCAACGCATTGGGCCTCCCTTTCCACTAAGTCTTGGCCGGGAAAAGGGAGCTGAAACCTAACCTTGCGACCCCTACCAGGCAATGTATAGGGAATTGATTCCTGCAGTAGTTGCCACTTTATGAAGAAGGCCTACTTTGTTTGCCTGTATTGGCTTTTGGGCTCTCACTGCCCAATTGTATCGTTTCTCTGTTGCTTTAGGGAGGGGGCTGATTAAATGTTTGTTGCTGCAGAAAATAAAACAGCTACTTTTCTGTTTCTGACTTTATTTTCAGTGACTTCCTCTAGATGTCCTTATCTTTGTTTTCCTGCTTGGGGAAGGGGTGTCTGGAATTCAGGTAGTAATACAAATTAATTGAAGAAAATTTAGGAAACAAATAAGTTAAACTGTGTCCTAATGTTCAGCCTTAAGTACTGTCAACATTTTGGAATATTTTGTAATTTTATTCTTGTATTTATACATTGACTATATAGCAATAATACAAACATATATTTTGCAACTTTAACACTAATTTTTACTGAAATTATTATTATTATTTTTTGAGACAGAGTCTCACTCTGTTCCCCTGAGTAGAGTGCTGTGGCTTCAGCCTAGGTCACAGCAACCTCAAACTCTTGGGCTCAAAGATCGAAGCCTGGGCTGGGTGCACGGCCTTCCTGTGGGAGGAGGGTTGCCCCTCAAGCATGCTGATCTGCCCCTCTGAAGGCACACACACTTCAGTAGGCTTGTTCAAAAATATCCCTTCTGTGCCCCTTGGCAATGTGATTGAGACCTGGGTGTATGGGATCTGGCCTGCAGGCCTATCCCCTGGGCCCAGGAGATCAATCCCTGACACAGCAAGGGAGAGGAGTGTGAGTCTCAAGTCACCCACAGGGTGCCCAAGCTGGATGGATGTCTCTCCACCTTGGGATTTGCCCTGCTCTCCTGGAGTCATCAGGCAAGCAGCACCTGGGAGGGCTGGTGAGTAGGGAGCTCAGAGTCTGAGTACCCCTCAGTCTGCTGTAGGGCCCCAAAAGGAAGTGTCTGGTTCCTTGCAAATGAGGGTAGGGAAGGGGAAGGGGAGAATGAAGCAATATGGCACCTGCCTAGTGGCTGGGGGTCTGCAGGTTGGGAGATACCCCATGGGAGCTGGGATCTTGGTGCCCTGTCTGCAAGAGGCTCATGGCTCATTGGTGGCAGCCATCTCTGGGCTGGTGTTGGCAGGTCTCTCCAACTGCTCAGGAGGCCACCAGCAGTCCGAGATGCAAGGGAGGGGAAATTTAACCACTCCATATACCCTTGCCGCTAGTCTCCAAGCTTTTCTCCTTCCAGTTCTCCTCCGCATCTTCTTCCCATGGAGTCTCCTACAATTTCAGGCACCATTCCTTCTGACCCTCATCCAATCTGTCTGCCTGTTTATTTTTATTTTTTTCACTTTCTTCTAAAATATGTTTTTCTTGCAGAGATACTCTGGCTGGCAGTTATTCTCGTCCGCCATCTAGCAGCTCAGCTAACTTTGTTCTCATTTGAACTTTTTGGGCAATTGCAGGTTCGTTTGCATTTCCATATAAATTTTAGAATCAACTCATGAATTTCTACAGAAATGCCTTCTGGCATTTTGATTGAATCTACAGATCAATTGGGCAGAATTGGCATCTTAACCATATCAAGTTTTCTAGTCATTGAACCTGATTAGAAGAACATGAACATGGTATATCTCTCCTAGAAGAAGGTCCTTTTCAATTTCTCCCATTGTTTTCATGTATATGTCTTGAACAAATTTTCTTAAATTTATCCCTAATTATTTAATTTTTCTGGTATTATAAATGACATTTTAAAATTTTATTACCCATTTGGCGATTTTTAGTATATATACAATGAATATTTTATTAATCTTGTATGTGAAGACCTTGCTCTGCTGTACTCACTTATTAGTTTTAATAGTTTTAATAGTTTTTAGGTAGATTCCTTGGGATTATCCATGCACATGGTCATGTTTTATAAATATAAAGACAACTTTCTTTTTCTTTCTTTTTTTGAGACACAGTTTTGCTCTGTTGCCCGGGTTAGAGTGCTGTGGCGTCAGCCTAGCTCACACCAACCTCAAACTCCTGGGCTCAAGCAATCCTGCCTCAGCCTCCCGAGTAGCTGGGACTGCAGGCACGTGCCACCATGCCCAACTAATTTTTTTCTATATATTTTTATTTTTAGTTGGCCAATTAATTTCTTTCTATTTTTAGTAGAGACGAGGTCTCACAGCCTCACTCTTGAGGCTGGTCTCAAACCCCTGACCTTGAGCGATCCTCCCACCTCAACCTCCCAGAGTGCTAGGATTACAGGCGTGAGCCACCACGTCCAGCCAGACAACTTTAATTCTTCACTTCACATTTATATGGCCTTTTTTTTCTTGCCTGATCTCAATGACTGTGACCTCAAGTGTGCTATTGAATAGAAGGTAAGAATAGACATAACATGCCTTATTTCTAATCTTACAGGGAAAATATTCTGTTTTTGACCATGAAGTACAATGCCCTTTATAGGTTGAGGAAGTTCCCCATTAGTCCTAGTTTCCTGAGATTTTGTTTTACATCATGAATGGGTACTGAATTGCGTCAAATTACCTTTTTTCTTTGCAACTACTGAGATGATCATATGATTTTTTCTCCTTTATTCTGTTAATATGGTGAATTACATTGATTTCATATGTTAAACTATGCATTTCGAGGATAAAGCATACTTGATCTTAATGCACTAGATTGTTGAATTTGATTTACCAGTTTTTTGTTAACCACTTTAGTACCAGCGTCGACTATATTCAATAGCCACAGATGAATGCACATAGCGACTTTAGCCGACAGCCGTGATGTGACTTTTCTAATTTTTCATTTATCGAAATAAAATTATGAACATTTAAAAATAGCATAATGAAAACATATATGTATATGTTACCTATTCTGATTTATATTACAAGTAAAGCTGCCTGTAAAGTCAAACAAGCTTTCAGTGCTTTAAAGCTTTCCTCATCACATGAGAGCAAAACGGATTTGTTGTCAATGCACAGCACAAACTATCGTGCAGACTATGAGTGCCAGCTGTGGGCAAGGTTTTGCAGTCGGTGAGCGCGGTACCGAAGTGGTTAATTATTTTTACATCATGCTCTTAAGGATCTTGGTTGGGTAGTTGTCTTTTTGGTAATGTTTTTGTCAGAATTTGTTTCACAGTAATCTGCTCTCATTCCTCTATTTCTGAAAAACTTATGAGAGTTCAACAGTTTCTTGCTTAAATGTTTGATAGAAATAACCAATATAGCACCTGGCTTGGTGTTTTCTTTGTGGGAGGTTTTTAAATATGAATTCATTGTATTTAATTGACATAGAGAACCTTTTATCTTCTTGTGTCAGTTGTAGTAATATGTGTCTTTCAAGGAAATTTTCCATTTCATCTAAGCCATTGAATTTATTGTCACAAAGTTTATCATAGTATTCCTTATTACTCTTTTACCTGTTTCAATGATTTGTGCTATTTTATATATTATGTCGTCTTTCTGCTTATCTTGAGCTAATATGCTCTTTTCTTCCCCCTAGTTTCTTACAGTGAAAGCTGAGATCATTGGATTAGAGGGGCAATGGGAAGGGGTGGATCTTGAACAGTGAGTCCAGATCACTCTCAGAGGACCTGCACTATAGGTGCAGAGAGAAGAAGAACGTTCTGTAGTTGGAGGGGAATCTGGAATCCAGAAGTGTTGGGTTTGTTCAGAGGTGAGCGGGTCAGCTGAGCACAGGGTCTCGAGCGAGGAGGGAGGGGCTGAGGCGTGTGACAGGGAAGAGTCCAGCTTAGAAGTGGGGGCTTTCCACAGGAGAAGCTGCCCATTGAGAGCCCACCTCCAGAGAACCCTTCTCCCCAGATTCTTACTGCTCTGGACCAATATGTCTCTTGTCGAAAGCATAAGTAGCGCCAGAAGCTGGAGCAGATCATCAGCCTCATGTCTAGCAACAGCTAAAGGTGGTGGCATCAGTGAGGAGGGGGATTCTAAGTCCTCAGCCATGCTCCTGTCAAGGGGAGCAGCTGGCGCAAGCCAAGGCCACTGGGTTAAGCCCAGAATTGGGTGTCGTCTGGGAGGTTTAATTAACTGATTTCTTTCTGTTTATAGTAGAGACAGGGTAATTGCCCATCTCTTTCGGTCTTAGAGACCCAACAGTTGATTAGAGAATGTTTCTCCCAAATCAAGAGCAACAACAACAAAACAAAAAGATAATCTACAAAATATTCACTTTTCTTGAGCACGTCAAAGAGCTCAGGTCACACAGCAACCAGGTGACCTGAATCCCAAAGACTGACAAGCTCCTCTGAGGAGAGGTGAGACAGGGGAACTGCTTCCCACTGGCTTTGCCTGGGAGGAAGAGGCAGTGGCCAAAATCAGGCGCACAGAAAACAGCCAAAACGTTATCAAATGCAGTAGGTTCCAGAGACATTGTAAGAAGAGGAAGAGAGCAGAGAGTACATACAGACAACTCTTGCGAGTTGTGCTGTAAAGAACAGAGAAATTGAGGGGGGTGGGTATATATATATACATAAGGAGTGAGATGAGCACCATCTGGGGGATGGTCATGCTGGAAACTCAGACTTGTGGGGGGGGAGGGCATTTATTGAAACCTTAAAATCTGTTCCCCCATAATATGCCGCAATAAAAAAAAAAAAAGAACAGAGAAATTGTGCCCTAGCTGTGAGAAATGATAAGCAATTGAGTAGAACCGTGTCACGTGGTCACCCCAAGCTGCAGGGGAGGCTGGAACGTGGGTATTAGCTTGACAGGGCAAGGGGAACAGACTGGACATTGAATGTGCCTTCAATGTGTTCTACGGGCAACTCGATTCTTGACTTTCAGCTCTGCGGACCAGGTCCCACAAAATCTGGCCCTCCTTTGCTTCCTGACATCGATGTCCACGTGGTTGCCTGTTTTATCCTTATGACAAATATCCCTTTAGCCAAGTTGTTTCTAGAAGTCTCTATCTCTCATCCGTGAAAGAGCTTGATGAGGAGAGAGAGACAGGGTGGCACAGCTAGGCGGTGCTGAGGCCAGTCCTACCTCAGGGGAGCAGGAGTCGTCACAGGACAGGTGGGAGTTGTGTCCCGAAGCCCCCCAATGGGAAGTGAGTAGAATGCCAACCCCACCTCCCCAACCTGAAGGATGGGAGCAGCTTCCTTCTCCGGTGTGCCGGTGGTGTCCTAGGAGGCACCTGGTTTCAGTCAAGGCCACGGATGAAAGCCGAGAAGAGTCCCTGAGATGTGGGGGAACCTGTGGACTATGGAAAGGGCACTGGGACTGTTGGGACCAACTGAACTTACTCTGCTTTAGCCCAAGATGTACAAAGGAAAACTGAAAGAGAAAGAGCAATGTCACAAAGACCTTCCTGTCCTGCCAGCAGGATTCCTGGGGAATGAGTGAGCTCTCCAGCCCTTGGGGGCTCACGCACAGGTGGTGGGAGCATTTAGCAAGGCTTGCGGTAGAAGAAATTCAAGTTCCAGATGAAGATGCTCTTAATGGCTCCTTCCAGCCCTAATATTCTTTCATTCTAAGTCAAGTCCTCCAGTGTCAACTTGACTTCTGTCTTCCCGAATATGTACAATGGTTGTCACACGGGTAGGTAGAAGAGTTTGAGACATGGTGAAGCGGGGACGCCCAGGCAAGACTGGCGACAATTGCAGCATGTTCCCGCCCAGGGAAGCAACGCCCAGTGTAGTCACCATGCCCCAGGGCCTCATCCTCAGCCGGGTCGGCTTCGAAGTCCCGCTGCATTTCAGCTATAGCAGCGCCCAGACCATTGCAAATCAGACTCTGAGCAACTGCCTCGTGCAGCCACGTTCGTGGGCACTGAAGGACAAAGCCCAGGTAGCAAATATCAAGATCCAGGGGGACAGTAACCGTCAGGTAGACCTGCTAGTCGACTGAATGCAGAAATGTTACAAGTGCTTCGGGGAAACCTGGAGTGACTCAGTGGCCTCTCCCAGAGGGTGGGCCTTCCTTACCTGAGCTGCCTCTTTTCCTCCTAACCTAAGCTAATCACCACTTGTCTGAAATATTGACTTCACCTGGGCCCCGGGCCCCACTCAGCCCACTGTGCTCATCCAAACGCAGAGGCCTCATCCTCTGGGTTCCCACCGCATCCTCCTTTGTTTGGCTCTTCTCTTGCGTCATCCTTCCCAAGACGTCCCGCCAGCTTGTTAAGCTTCCCCCTTGTCCCTAAAGTCATGACAAGGGTCCTCAAGGAAACACGCAAGGGCAGGAGCTGCTCCTGAGGCGAGGGGGAGCGACCCAGCCTGCTCTTCTGCTCCTGCCTTCCCTGGACAGTTGCCCCCATCTCACACCAAAGCGGGGCCACTCACGGGGCACCTCGGGGGCGGGCAGGGGCAGTGGAGGAGCCCCCCCCCGCCCCCCCCCCCGCAGACCCCCCCAGAGGTGAGTCCCTGAGACGGAGAGAGGGGAGGAGCCGCGCCTCGCCCCGGGGCAGCGGGACAACCAGCACTGTTTGCACAGTGAGGCTGGGCTGTGCGGAAGTCAGTCTGTGACCACCTATTTGTGCATTTGGACCTGTCTGTGTGTCTGCAGATAGGTCTGTCTGCCCGGGGACATCAGGAAAATAAAGGCCCGCCCGCCTGGCCTGTCAGGAAGGCGTCCAAGGAGCAAGAGGGTGGCTTGGCGCTCGAGGGAGCATCTCATTGAGCAAGGTCACCAAACAGGGCCTGGCCGTGGAACTGAGACCCTCAACGTCCTGTTCTCTGACACTTTGCGCTGGGCGGGTAGCTTTCGTCTCTTCTTAGGCCCGTGCAGGAGGGACCTGCAGCTGGAGAACGGGAACAAACAGCGCAGGGCCCCCTAGACCTAGGCCAGGGAATGGGCTGAGGCGCCAGACCAGGCCAGTGTCCCTTCAGTTGCAGCCAACTTGATTGTTTTCTGCTGATCCCCAAAATAATCTTACCCCAAGAACAATCATTCAAACACTGCAGACATGACTAAGACAGAGTGAACATTTACACACACACACAAAGTAACTACAGTTAACAGGCTGGGTTTATGCATCTATGCTTCAAAGGCAGAGTTTGTTCATGTTATACATATGAAGTAATGCTATGTACATTGCCCTGTGGCTTCCTTTCTTCACTTAAAAATAAAATATATATATGTATTTTTTATATATTTTAAAATTTTTGTAAAGTTGGTAGTAATGTCTCTACTTTTATTTTTAATTTTAGTTATTTGTGTCTATTCTCCTTTTTTTGGTAGTCTAGCTAGAGGTTTATCAATTTTGGTGATCTTATCAATGAACCAACTGTTATATATATATATATATATATATATATATATATGTGTGTGTATATATATATATATATATATATATGTGTATATATATATATATATATAGTGGACGTTTCTCCATAGCAGTGTGCAGAGACATCTACCTCATTCTTTCAATAAACCATTTTAGGGATGCACTATAATGTGCTACACCACTTACCTATATTGTTTCTGACTTTTAGGTATTTTTAAAGAATGCTGCACTTAAATGTTAATCCGTCAAAACCAGTTTGATGGTGAATACATGTGCGCACCGTCTGGGGGATGGACACACTTGAAGCTCTGACTTGGGTGGGGCAGGGGCAATATACGTAGGCTAAACATTTGTATGCCCGTAATATGCTGAAATGCTTGCTCAATGCTGCAATGACCATTCTTGTATACTCATCTTTGTGGTCATACAGACTTTTCAAAGGACAAAGCTAAGAATTTGAGTTGCTGGGACAAAAGATATTCACTTTTAAATTTTTGAGAGACTTCCCAAAATTGTTTACCAAAATGGTGGCACCATCTTCATTCTTGCTAATGGTAACGGTGTTATCAATCATCATAATGTTTGCTAATACAATGGGGGGAAATGAATTCTCAATGCTGTTATACGCAGTTCTTTGGTTATTACTGAAGCCTAACATCTTTTTGTTCCTTTATTGGGCCATATTCCTCCTGCATGTCTTCTAAGAATTGCCTGTTCTTACCTTTATCTGTTTTTCAACTTGGTTGTTTGGCTTTTACTTAGTGACGTGTGAGAGCTCTTGTATAGTAAGGATATTAGCCCTTTGATTATCAAATGCATTGCAAATGCATTTCCCAGTATGTTGCCTCTAGCTTTGTCTGTTGCCAAGTTTCACAGTAGGGCAAAAATCATCCCGTTCCCATTGAGCTATAAATATCCCCAGAATCTTCTCTGTGGAATACCTACTGCTATAGCTGTGACACATCATAGTCTTTAGAATTTTTTCATTTATTTATTTATTTATTTATTTTTAGACAGAGTCTCACTCTGTTGCCCGGGCTAGAGTGCCGTGGCATCAGCCTAGCTCACAGTAACCTCAAACTCCTGAGCTCCAGTGATCCTCCTGTCTCAGCCTCCTGAGTAGCTAGGACTACAGGCATGTGCCACCATGCCCGGCTAATTTTTTCTATATATTTTTACTTGGCCAATTAATTTATTTCTATTTTTAGTAGAGACGGGGTCTCGCTCTTGCTCAGGCTGGTTTCAAACTCCTGACCTTGAGCGATCCTCCCGCCTCACCCTCCCAGAGTGCTAGGATTACAGGCAGGAGCCACCATGCCCGGCCAAGAATTATTTTTGCTATACATTTTAATGGATCATACCACTAGTCTCCAGTCATTACTTTCTACTCATAGAATGTTCCTGGCTACACTTTTACTATACTGTTTAAGACAGACATTTGATTTTTTAATTTAAAAATAATGTCATGCATAAAAATAGGATTGATCTTAGTTGATGACACTAAAACATGTTACTATGCACCTATGTGTTCTGCTAGTTTTTAAATAATTTTCTTCTTATAAAAAACACTTCTAAGCATTTGTATATGGTTTATCTTGACTTTAGTCTGTACATATATGCTTTAGATTCAAAGACAAAACTGAAAGAATGGAAGTGGATATTCCATGCAAACAGTAAAAAAAGGGGCTTGGGTGTCTGTACTAATATCACACAAAATAGAATTCAAGTGAAAAACTTGTACAAAACACAAAGAATGGCCTCATATACTTATAAAAATGGTCAGTTCAGCAAGAAGATATAGCAGTTATGAACATATATGCACCAAACAGTAGTGTCCCAAAATACATGAAGCAAAATTTACAGAGTGGAAGAGAGAAATAGTCTGTGCTACAATAATTTTTGGAGACTTTAGTACACCACTTTAAATAACGGATGGAACATGCAGACAAAAGATTAATAAGGAAATAGAGGACTTGAACAATGCTATAGACCAACTAGACCTAACAGACACATGTAGAATACTCCACCCAACGACAGCAGAATACACATTCTTCTCAAGTGCATATGGAATACTCTCCAGGATAGATCTTATGGTAGACCACAAAACTAGTCTTAATTAATGTAAATGGATTGAAATATTTCAAAGTATCTTTTCCACCAAAATGGAATGAAATTAGAAATCAATAACAAAAGGAAAACTGGAAAATCCCCAAATATGCAGAAATTAAACAATACATTTTAAACAACCAATAGGTCAAAGAAGAAACCACAAGGGAAATTAGAAATATTTAGAGATTAATGAAGATGAAACAAAACATATGAAATTTATGATATGAAGTGAAGGTAGTAAATAATTTTATAACTGTAAATGACTATATTTTTTTAAAAGATGACAGTTCTGAAATCAATAACCTAACTTTATGTCTTGTGGAACTAGCAAAATCAGAGCAAACTAAAATAGAAAAATGAATGAAATAATAAATATTAGAGTCGAGATAAATAAAAGAGAGAAGAGAAAACAATAGAATCAAGGAAACCAAAGAGTTGGTTCATTGATAAGATCACCAAAATTGACAAACCTCTAGCTAGACTACCAAAAAAAAAGAGAGAGAGAGAATAGACACAATTAACTAAAATTAAAAATAAAAGTAGAGACATTACTACCAACTTTACAAAAATTAAAAAATATATATATAAAAGAATACTATGAGCAATTGTACACCAATAAATTAGATAAACTAGATGAAACAGACAACTTCCTGGCAACAAACTGCCTAAAGCGAATTTATAAGAGATTTTTTAAAAGTCTCAACATAAGTATAACAAGTAAAGAGATTCAGTCAGTAATCAAAAACCTCCAAAGAAAAGTCCAGAACCAGATGACTTCGCTAGTTAATTCTACCAAATATGTTTGAAAGAATTAACACCAATCCTCAAAGTCTTCTAAAACTAGGAGAGAAGGGAATACTTCTTAACTCATTCTGTGAGGCCAGCATTACCCTTATATCAAAGCTAGATAACAACATCACATGCATAAAAAGATATTTAGAGACCAATACTCATTAAGAATATAAATGCAAAAATCCTCAGTAAAATACTAACAAACCAAATCCAACAGGATTTTAAAAGGTTTATACACCATGGCCAAGTGGGGCTTATCCTAGAAATGCATGTATAACTCAACAGCAACAAAAAATTTATCAATGTAATATACCACATAATTGAGACAAAGAGAGGCAAAAAACACATGATCATCTCATGAGACACAGACTAGGGATTTGGCAAATTCCAACACTCTTTCATAATGAAACCACTCAAAAACTAGTAATACAAGGGAACTTCCTTGACATGAAAAAAGGGCATCCATGAAAAGTCCAGAGTTAACATATTAATGGTGAAAGACTGAAAACTTTCCTCCTAAGATCAGGAACAAAACAAGGATGACTGCTTTCATTACTGCTTTCAACACTGTACTGGAAGTTTGAGCCAGAGTAAGTTTGGGGGAAAAAAAGTAAAGAAATAAAAAGCATTCGCATTGGAAAGAAAAAAAGTAAAACTATCTCTGTTCACAAATAACGTGATTTTATGTATACAGAATCCAAAAAAAATTCATGTGAAAGTTACTGTAGCTAATAAACAAATTCAGCGGTGTTTCAGGGTAAAAGATCAACATGCCAAACTTAATTGTGTTTCTATGCACCTGCCGTGAGCAACCTAAAGAGGAAATCAAGAAAAAAATTCCATTTCAGATAGCATCTAAAAGAATGAAACACCAAGGAATAAAGCTAAGCAAGGAGGTGAAAGGCTTGCATACTGAAAATTACAAAATATAGCTAAAAGAAATTAAAGACTGACCTGAATAAATAGAAAGACTTCTTGTGTTCATGAGTGGGGAGATTTAATATTGTTAAGTGGTCAATACTACCCCAAACAATCTACAAATGTAATGCAATCACTGTCAATTTTTTTTTTTTTTTACTGAAGAAACGGAAAAGCTGATCCTCAGATTCATATGGAATTGCAAGGGGCCCCAAGTAGCAAAAACAATCTCAAAAAAAAAAAAGAAGAAGAAGAAGAAGAAGAAGAAGAAGAACAAAGTTGAAAGACTTCCCAATTTCAAAACCTACTACACAGCTACTATAACAAACCTGCGTGGTGCTAGCATAAGGACAGACATATAAAGCAAAAGAATAGAATTGAGAGTCCATAAATAAACCCATACATCTATGGCTAAACAATTTTTGACAAAGGTGCCAATCCAGCAATGGATTAATATATATAAAAAGCACTTGAAACAGCATCTGAAACATAGTAAGTGTTGGCTATCATTACGTTTCAAAAGTATATGAACCCAAGGGAGGACTGTGGTGCGTTCTGTGGTCTGGCTCCTCACCATCCGACCCCACCATCGTCTAGTGAGCCTTTTTAAACAACAGATATTGGAGAAATAAAAACTACATTTTCCTTGCTCCTTTTGAAGTAACGTTCTAGATGTCGTCTAGATTTGGCCAATTAGTTGCACTAGCACTTAATTTTGAAGGCAAAGTGAGGAGGCCCTCTCTGCAAGCCACAGAGACTCACGTTTCTGTGTCAGCATTAGATGAGATTCCTGTGTGTGGTGCAAGGCAGATGCAAGCAGTGGTGTGCTAGGGCCAGCTTGTACCTGCTGGTGACAGCCCATTGGGAGCATGTCTTCACAACTCAACCTCAGAGATATTATGTTGATAACTTGAAACCAGCTGTGACGGGCATGTGTACACCATGGAAATCAGCAAATGCCACGAATCAGGCAGGGCTCCTCCCTGCCTCTCGAGAGCCCACTGTTACTAGTACACCACTGGTTTCAAGGCACCCTTTCTTATGGCCTATTCTGATCTAGCGCCTGAACAGTATCTCTGGAACCAATACTTAAGAAACGGAAATTCCTGGTACTTGAATCATAGCAAGGGTGATATGTTCTCAGAACCAAAGGTGGAGCCAGTAGCCTCCTGATTCTCTACCTTCCTCTTATGGCATGGGTACCAGCTCCCTCAGCAGGTCAGTTCTGTGGTGTTGTGGGAGTCATTCCCAGAGCGTCAGCCTACATTCCATTCTTCCAGCTCTTTAAATGATTTTGTAAGCAACTGGTTCTCTGTGTTAAATTTCCTGGGCAAAACTAGCCAGAGAGGTTTATGGTATCTGGGAACAAACCTCAACTGATACATGAAGATGAAGATGCCTTCACATAGTTTCTAAGATGCCTGCATCTACCCTTGGAGTGTTAGGGCACAGCAGGAAATAGCACATTCTAACATATTTATCTGAAGAGCAGTTAATGAAAGAACTGTCTAGACAGGTGTGGGTAGGAAAGAGAGATCAATAAGAATTGATGTGCTGGAGCCGGGTCATGTGGGCTCCTGAGAGATAATTGTTAAATTGTCAGAGATTTGGGAGCTCGTTAATTGCTGCCATTACTAAAATTATATTGAAAACAAAGGTGATGAATATAAAATGGATTATTTTCTAACTGTTTTACTACATTTTATTGATATCTATGCTTTTGAGGTTATTTACATCTGTATCTGTGTGGTGCAAATACTATGTAGTAGTGTGTGACTTGGCATAGAGACCTATGGAGAAACACTGCCTACACATAGAGAAGACCTGAAGGCGACCTTTACCATTAGTCCTTTCCTTCAGACCATGAACTTACAACGGCCCCCCCACCACCGACATTATCCAGTCCAAGCTCCTGAGGCTGGCCCTCCAGCCTGGGACAGCCAGCCCCTGGCACCTTCTCACATCATCGTATCTCATGCTCAGCCACCCTTCACTCAGCTCTAGAGAGCCAAGTGCGTTGGGCAGGTCCCACGTCTAGCCCAGCTACACCTGATCGTTTTTGCCCTGTCGAGAGGCCCAACCTCCCCCCTAGTCTTCACTTGCCCGAGTTCTCTGTGCGGTATGCATGTCCTCCAGGCTTCCACGAAGGGGCAGGGGCACACTAGGCCTGCTGTCTAGGAAAGGGAGGTTCAGGGAAGGCTGGTTATACGTAATGTTGGCTAGGCTGGCATCTGCACACCCTTAGGGCCAGTTTGGCGGGAACTAACCACGTTCCAGAAGGCCTCACCAGGGGAGGCGCCTCTCGTGCCGAGCGGCGGGCGGGACCTCGCGAGGTCGCCTCAGTCTCCGCAGCCCCGACTACCAGCCCGAGAGGGGCGCGCAGGCGGCAGGGCGGGCTTGGCGGGAAACGACCGCATGCAGCCCGAGTGCGCCGGCGCAGTGGCCATCCCGCGGTGCATTGCGGGAGAAGGGGCGGAGCGTCGTGCGGGAGCCTGAGCGCCTCAGCTGCTGTCGGGCAGGGCGGCTGGCTTCCCGGTGGGCTCTGAGGGAGAAGCGAGCAGCCATGCCGGCCCCAGACGCAGGCGCAGCGGGAGGCACAGGAGGCCAGAGGGGCCGTGATGGAAGCCGTGATGGTCAGGGCGGAAGCCGTGATGGTCAGGGCGACCCCAATGGCCAGGGTGGCGCGGGCGCAGCAGGTGGCGCTCGTGTGGCGGGTTCCAATGCTGGAAGCATTTCCTGTGTCCCTGCTCGAGGGCAAGGTGCAGAGCCTGTGCCTGCAGACAGAAGGCCAGGAATCCAACTAAATGAATTGTATCCTTTAAGAGTATCCAGCTTTGGCTAGGGAGGCCAGGGGAGACCAGAGAGGTATAAGGGGTGGGGCAGAGCAGGGTACAGGTAGGGGAGCAGGGCAGGGACCAATAACACCTGGAAGGGAAAGACCACAGGGGAGCAGGAGGAAGGCCAGGATGGCCTGAGGGGACAGGAGAGGGCGTATGGATGGCCTGAGAATGCAGGAGGTGGAGAAACAGGTCTGAGAGGGCAGAGGGAGTAGGCCAGGCTGAGGAGACTGAGTGCAGTAGACGTGGATGACCTGAGGGTCAGACTGAGGAGATGGACAGGGCCAGGGGCCAGGATCTGAGATGACTGGGTGCATGCGGGGATAGCCTGACAGCTGCCTGGGGGGAAGTGGCCCTAGAGGGTTAAGGAGGCTTGAGGGACAAGTAAAGCCAGTAGTGGATGATGCCTTAACCATTTCTCCTCCAGCACTCTCACAGTCCCTTTCCCGTCTCCCTTGGAGGCGGAGATTGCTCGAAGATCCTTGGCTCCTTATGAGGAACCCCACCAGCAGGCCATTCATAAGGAGTTCACAGTGAATGGCAGCCTCCTGATTGTGTCAGTTCTAGAAGGAGCTGGGGGGGTGGAGGTGTGGCGATAGGTGCTCAGATGGAGCAGCACTGTAATGGAGACAGGGAGACACCTAAGCATTAGGTCAAAAAAAGAGGGGCCGCTGGGCGTGGTGGCTCACGCCTGTAATCCTAGCACTCCGGGAGGCCGAGGTGGGAGGATCGCTCAAGGTCAGAAGTTCAAGAC
Source organism: Microcebus murinus (assembly GCF_040939455.1). Classification (NCBI taxonomy): domain Eukaryota; kingdom Metazoa; phylum Chordata; class Mammalia; order Primates; family Cheirogaleidae; genus Microcebus; species Microcebus murinus. The sequence goes on along the minus strand of NW_027438951.1, from coordinate 1,116,667 downwards.
CAGCCTGAGCAAGAGTCTGTACTAAAAATAGAAAGAAATTAATTGGCCAACTAAAATTATATAGAAAAAATTAGTCGGGCATGGTGGCACATGCCTGTAGCCCCAGCTACTCGGGAGGCTGAGGCAGGAGGATTGCTTGCACCCAGGAGTTTGAGGCTGCTGTGAACTAGGCTGACGCCACGGCACTCCAGCCCGGGCAACAGAGCAAGACTCTGTCTCAAAAAAAAAAAAAAAAAAAAAGAAAAAGAAAAAGAAAAGAAAAGAAAAAGAAAAAAAAAGAGGGGCGGTGTACAGGGCGTAGGTAGGAGTTCTTATTGCTAACTTGGTTTTCATTTTCCCTCACTTTTAGTAGATGGACCGCTGAAGATGCTCATCTCCTCCGAATTTCCTTTATCTCCTTTCTTGACCAACTTTCTCTGATGTTGCGGACCATGAGGCGCTTTGGGCCCCTGTTGTGTCCTAACTCTCTGCCAGGAAAAGGGGGATGATATGCAACCTTGTGTCCCGAGCCAGACAATGCATCCTTTCCTAGGGCATTGATTCCTGGATTAATTGCCACTTTATTGTCAGAGCCTAACTTTTTGCCTATACTCTTCTTTCGGTGCTCGGGGCCCACTTGTTTTGTTTCCCTGTTGCTGGTGCAGGGAGATGAGTAAATATTTGTTATTGCAGAAAATAAAACTGAACTATGATTCTGTGTCAGACCTTCTTTTCAGCTACACAACCTTAATTTTCATCCTTTGTCCTAGGGTTGGAGGGGAGGTTCTGGGCTTCAGATACTGAAATAGTACAATGTAATTGAAGACAATTTAGGCAACGGAAGAAAATGAAAAGCATCGGGTCTTGCCATTTTGAAATTTATTATAGCTTTAAATTTGTATTTATACAGTAAATGCATAAAAATCATATGAATGGAGGCCAAGGCGGGCAGATTGCTCGAGGTCAGGAGTTCGAAACCAGCCTGAGCAAGAGCGAGACCCCGTCTCTACTATATATAGAAAGAAATTAATTGGCCAACTAACATATAGAAAAAATTAGCCGGGCATGGTGGCGCATGCCTGTAGTCCCAGCTACTCAGGAGGCTGAGGCAGCGGGATTGCTTGAGCCCAGGAGTTTGGGGTTGGTGTGAGCTAGGCTGACGCCACGGCACTCACTCTAGCCTGGGCAACAAATCGAGACTCTGTCTCAAAATATATATATATATATATATATATATATATATATATATATATATATCATATGAACGTATAGCTTAATTTTGTAATTTTAACATTACCTTTTTCCTGATTTTTTTTTTTTCGGTTGACATATAAGCTTTTCCTTTCAAAAATCCTTCACAAACTTAAAAGACTCTTGATCTACACTTCACAGTGGCTCTCCAGAAGATGTGCTCTCCCACCAGAATTCTGGTTTGCCAGTATCCTTGTCACCGTTGGGTTAACTTCCTGCCAAAATAAAATACTTATTTTGCGTGAGAAGAGGAAACATCACGGAAACACTAGAATCGGAAATCTGTGGCACACTTGCCTTATTCCAGATCAGTGAAGAAAAGTGCTGGCACAATTGGTTAAGTATTTGAGCAAGAGGAGATAGCTCCCTCTAAAATATGCTGCAATCTTGTTAAATTCACCAATGAGTTCTATTACAGTCACTTCTGTAGATTGCACTGGATTTTCTACACGGGCAATCATGTTGCCCACAGATAAAGAAAGTTCTACCTCTTCCAGTCTAGGTGCCTTTCACTGATTGATTTCTCTCTTCATGATGGGTTGGATTTGTGGATTCTTTGCATGCCCAGTACTTTTTAAAGGATTGCAGACATTGTGTATTTTGCCTTGAGCGGGTACTGTATATTTTTGTATTCCTAAGCGTATTCTTGAGCTTTGTTCTTGAATGCTGTCAGGTCACCTGAAAACAGTTTAATACTTTACATTCTTTGCTTTTTAGTGTAGGATTTTTAGTGTAGGGAGAAGTTTTTAGTGTAGGATTAATTTTTCCCACACTATTGAGGTAAGCTACTTCTGAGTGACTTGCCCAATGCCACTGGAATTAGGAGATTTTTTTTTTTTCATTGCTAGGTGAAACCACAGCAGATTCTAGTGTAGGACTAATTTATTTCCCAACTACTGAGGCAAGATCCTTCCGAGTGTTCCTGCAGTAGGAGATTTTTTTAAATTCTGGCAGTAAGGACAAAGTGATCTTCCTGGTCCTCCTTGGACACTGAGCATAGTTACCTTTAACCCTGTCTGGTGGCCCTTTCCCAGGCCTAGGGTAGTTCCCCACATGTGCATGGTGCTGATCAGCGGTCTGCTGAATGCTCCAAGGGGCCCTTCTGTAGGCGCACAGGGTTCTCTCTGTCTGCAGCTCTTGATCTATACTATAGTACACCAGACTTTGGTCTGATTGTCCCTCCATGTCCCAGCAAAGACTAGAATCAGCCTGCCGCCCTGGCCTCACAGATGAACTGCGGAAGCTGCTGGACTGCTTTAAAACCCCAGTTAGGCCTCTGTTCAAAACCCTCAAATGGGCTCCCCTCCCATTCGGAGTCAAAGCCACGCCCTTACAGTGGCCTACAAAATCCAGTGTGGCCCATTTCCTCTCCGGTCTCATCCACTCCCACTCTCCCCCTTGTTCAATCCAACAGCCCCACTGGCCTCCTCGCCCTTTCAGAAACACACCAGGCCCACTCCTGCCTCAGGGCCTTCGCGTTGGCCTTTCCCGTCTGGAGCTATTGCCTCCGGGTTTCACCTGGTTCCCCCCCTGACCTCCTTCAGGTGCTCCTCAAATGTCACCTCAATGGGTACAATGCGTACTATCTGGGTTATGGGCACACTTACAACTTTGACTAAAATGGTACAAAAGCAATTTATGAAACGAGAACATTTGTACTCCCGTGTTATTCTGAGACAAAAGTTTTAAAAATGTCACCCCCTCAGAAAGGCTTTTCTGGCCACCGTATTAAAAATTGCATCCCGCCTCCCCTGCATTATCCCCAGCTCCTAGAACAGTGCCAGCCTGGCACAGAGTAGCCCCAGACAAACTTGCCACTGATCAGACCATGATCCCCCTATCACCCAAGTCTTTTTAAATGTCATTCTCTTGGCTCAGAACGCTCCCCACCTGCCCTGGCTTCCCTCTTTCGCCCTGCTTTAACAGGTTAGGATGTGAGGTTGGTTGGTGCATCATGTTGGAGACTACACCGGGACAGTAAGGAGCTGCCCAATTCATATGATCGAAACCACCAGAGGGTTTTAAACAACAGTGTAGCAACACGATCCACCTTGTATCTTAGCAGGATCTCTCTGCCTCGGATGCTGAGAATAGGCTGGAGGGAGCCAGGCCAGAAGCAGGGAGACCGGCACCCAGGTGAGGGACGATGGCGCCTTAGACCTGGGTGGAGGTGAGGAGCAGGAAGCAGATTCTGAATGTATCTTGAAGGTAGAGCCACCAGGATGTGCTGATGGGCTGGACATGGCCCTGCACCTCCTGAAATCCTCGGGAACCCTGCAGTGAGTTACCCTTTCTCACATAACGGGAGTCCAGCTCATCCAGGGTCCGACAGACCTGTCCCAAAGACAACGCCACACGCCGACTCCAGTTTCCCAACACTTAATTAGGAAAACACATTACAGGAGCAAAGGAAAACTCACGCAACTGAAGAGAGAATTGAGGTCTGGGACCATGAGGCGGGGCCAGATTCCTCAGGGGAGGCAGAAGAAATGGAGCAGTAAGGCACTGCCGCCTCGGCCGCTCGGGGCGGGCGCAGGACAGGGCAGCTGAGGAGGAGGGGATCCAGGGCAGGTGCAGATGACACGGGAAGTTTGGCAGTAGGGTGGGGACAAGGAGCATTCTGGAGCCCCCAGGTCAGGCCCCGGCTCAAGCCTGGTTATAGCCTTCCAGGTGCTCAGAGAGAACAGGGCCCCATAAGAACGTACAGTCTGCACCCCAGGATGTTTGAGGGGGACACTGTGGCTCAGCTGCAGGGGAAGCTCCTTGGCACAGGAAAGACCTATACATGAAAACAATGAGAGAAATTGGAGAGAATCTAAATAAATGTAGAAGTATACCATGTTCATGTTCTTCCAATTGTGGAAGATATTAGGATGTCAATTTTTCCCCAAACTGATCTATAGATTCAGTCAAAATCCCAGCAGGCATTGTAAAAATTGATGAGCTGATTTAAAAATTTATACAGAAATACAAAGAACCTACGACAGCCACAAGAATTTTGAAGAACAAAGTTAAAGGACTAACATGGCCCAATGTCAAGACTTAGTCTAAATATACAGTAATCAAGACAGGGTGGAATTGGTGCCAGGGTAGACACATAGATACCCGAAACTGGATTGGAAGTGCAGGAGTAGACCTACACACATATCTGGCCCATTGATAGTCACGAAGGGTGACGAGACAAGTCAATGGGGGAAAGAATAGTCTTTTCAATGACTATCGTTCTGGAACAACTAGATGTCCATATGGAAAAAACATGGATGTAGAACTGTGTATGTGTGTATATATCTGCACACATGTGCATGTGTGTAGAGCTCATGCTCTCAGTAACCCTGGTCCGTACAGGAGACTGGACTTTGTTGCACGCCAGCAGCTTGCAAGGGAGTCTTCAAACACATGGAGAACCGTGTGTGGACAGTAGAGAGGGATCCCTGCCCAGGGAAGGCGGGCTGCTCTGCATCCCAGAGGTCGATGAGCAGGAAAGGGACTTGGCATGTATTTGAGTAGGACCGCAGCCCCATCCCGAAGACACCGCAGGAGGGAGACTGATGGGTGGGGCGCAGGCTCCAAGGACGGAGACCCTGGGCGTGAGCATGAACTCCTGAAGGAGGCAAAGGAAGGCTTCTGGGCAGGGGCTCTAACCTGCACTGGGAATGGCAGCTGGCACAGGCCTTCCTTTCCTCAGCACTGGCGACTGAGTGAAGCCACTCCCCTGGCAGAGGCGCAGGGTGAGGTTGGCACCGAGGAGAGAAGCCCATGTGCGTGCCAGGGGCTGCTGAGCTGGCCCTGGTCACTCTGGGGAACATCTGGGGGGCTTTGGGGTCAGTCCCTGAGGCCAGGCCCGAGAGCAGAGGCGGCCTGCGCTCCCTGTACAAGCTGGCCAAACTGTGCCTTCCAGATGACCCTGGAGGAAGAACCCTGGCCAGGAAGGCATGCCGGGATCGCGCCCCCAGATCCCCACCTCAGCGACAAGACCCTGGTGGCAGCAGTGGGAAAATCATGGGGTGGAAAGGAGAGGGGTGGGGAGACCGGGACAAAGTTAGCCATGAGTCCGGGAGGCGCCCAGACAGGGCGACTGGGGAGGTGGCATCCCGTGTGCTCCCCAGGACCCATGGCCTGGGCCTCCGCTGTGCCGGATCACAGGTTCAGCTGCATGGCCTCACACAGACAGGCTGGGTCAGTATGAGCAACTGACTACCTCGGCCAAGCTCACAGACCCCACACGCCAAGCCCAGGCGACAGGAGAAGGCGTGGACGGGTTGGGGGGCCTCGGTGTTGGGGATTCAGAGGGTGGGTGAGGGGGTGGACACCGGGGCCGGAGGGGCCGGTTCTGACGACACGGTCATCTTGTTTGAGTCTCGAGTGTGTTTGACCCACAGTGCAGGGGACACAGAGCACACACCAGACCCCTTCTGCCACACTGCTGCTGCTCCCGAGCCTTCTTGCCCCTGTCGGAGTACTTTTATTCCTCTTTTTCCTGTTTTGATGATAAAACACGCGTGATCCTTGTGAGAAAAAAGTCGAGGAAGGCAGAAAGGGGGAATCGCAGGTGGCCTGTACGTGCAGCACAGCAGGTCCCTCACAAGGACGCTGACGCCTTGGCCTGTGGCCTCCCACAGCTGTTTGTCCTTCTAAAGCATCTCTACCCAAACGTGCAGGTGGCAGCGTGCAGCCTGCGGGGGTGTGACCACACACCCCGTGAGTCTGGGCCAACTCCATGCAAGTGCAAAATATATGCAAAGTCAGAGGGTCAACTGCATAGCCTGCCCAAGCTTATTTAAAATATGAAAACAGCAGAGCAGCTACACATAGTCTTTCCTTCCTAGCTTTGTCATGTTTATATCGATATATGAACATACTGTTTTAAGGCATTCCCAGTAAATAGTTTCAGCCTTCAGGAATATAAACTGTGTGTTTCCTGTGGCTTCTCCCATCCCTTGACACATGTCTTTACACTGCTGCTGGCATGTCCACCTCGGATGGAGAAGCCTACATGTTCCACATTATTCTTAATGGCTGTGTAATACTCCACAGAATGTATAATCCACAGGTCTTTTAGCCAGTCCCCTGTACACAGTACTTTCCATTGTTTTTAAGGTTTCAGTGTTATAAACAGTGCTGTGGTGAATATCCTGGTACATTTTCTTTTTCTTTTCCTTTTCTTTTTTTGCGATCCATTACATACAATAGATTTCCATAAGGGAAATTGCTGGGTCAAAGAATAAGCCCCTTTGAAAGTGTTTGATGTATATCACCAAATCGTCCTCAAAAATGTTTGCATCAATTTAAACCCTGATTGCATATGAAAGTATATATTTTCTTACATCCCACCCCAAACAGAATATTACCATTATTTTATTTTATTTATTTATTTTTAAATTTCAAATTATTAATTAAGGGGGCACAAGTGTTATTGTTACATGGATATCTTGTACAATGCTTAAGCCAGGGCTTTTGGTGTGCCCATCACCAGAATAGTGTTCACTGTGGGTAAGTTTTTATCCCTCACTCACCCTCCCGTCCTCCCCCCTTCCTGGTTTCTCAAGCCCTTTATATTGCTTTGTGCCCGTGTGTACCCACCTATCAGCCCCCACTTATTAGTGAGAAAGTATGGCATTTGGCTTTCCATTCCTGAGACACTTCACTTAGGATAATGGTCTCCAGTTCCATCCAAGTTGCTGCAAATGACGTTATTTCATTCCTTTTGATGGCTGAGTAGTACTCCATGGTGTATACATACCACATTTTCTTTATCCCCTCATGAATTGAAGGGCATTTAGGTTGATTCCACACCTTCGCAATCGTGAATTGTGCTGAGCTAAGCATTCGAGTGCAGGTGTCTTCTCGATAAAATGACTTCATTTCCTTTGGGTACACACCCAGCAGTGGGGGAGGAGGAGGTGTGGGCTCCTGAGAAGAAACAAAGGCAAGCCTCTTTAACTGGGAAATTACATGCACAAGCCCAGAGAAGGACCCTCACCCACTGTTGGCGGGAATGTAAAACGCTGCAGCTGCTACGGGAAAACAGCACGGTGGGTCCTCAAAAGGTGAAAAATAGAACTGCCGTATGATCCAGCAATTCCACTACTGGGTATATGCCCCAAAGAATTGAAAGAAGAGTCTCGGACAAAAGAGAGATTTGTACACCCAAGTTCATTGCAGCATTGTTCACAATAGCCAAGAATTGGAAGCAACCCAAATATCCATCAACAGATGAATGGATAAACCAAATGTGGGACATACGTACAATGGAATATTAGTTAGCCTTAAAAAATAAGGAAATCTGTTGTATGCTATAACACGGATGACTCTTGAGTACATTATGCTAAGTAAAATGAGCCAGTCACAACAAGACAAATACTGTATGATTCTTCTTACATGAGATCCCTAGAGTAGTCAAATTCATAGAGAAAGTCATTCAGATTCATTCAGAAAGTCAAGCGGCAGGGCAGGGGGTGCAATAGGAAGTTGTTGATTAACAGGTGTAGAGTTTCATCTTGGCAAGGAGAAAAATTCTGGAGATCTTTTGTACAACGATGTGAATATACTTAAGACTACTGAACTGTACACTTAAAATTGCACATTTTAACATGTACTTAACATGGTACATCTTGTGTTATCTGACTTTACCACAGTTAAAAAACAAAACAAAACAAAACACAAAGCCAAGAACTGTTGACGGGGCAGCATACACATTCATCCAGATGACAAATTCATGGCCAAAAATATCTGCCTCCCTCCCTCCATTCCTCCTTTCTTTCCTTCCTTCCTATCATCTGTCATGTCTATCTATCTATCGTGAGAGAAAATGAAGTAACTGAGGCTATGGCTTTCTAAAGTGGAGTCAGGAGATTGTGAGAGGATTGCACCCACACCTGCTAAAGGACAAACCACAGAATGTTCCAACAGACTTGGATAAACAACTGAAGTCAGCATCTGCTGGCCTTCGACATCTCGCAGCTGGGAGTACCCTAACTAACTAACCAATCAGAACAAGCTTGCGATTTAGGATTTCCACCTGGCCAATGAACTGCCTTCCAAAACAACTTGTGTGTGTGTGTGTGTGTGTGTGTGTGTGTGTGTGTAAATCTTCTGTAAAAACCTCTTTTGTGCTGCCATACGGGACACAATTCAGGGCTGCCTTGATTCAGCGTGCTCAAATTGCAATTCTTTGTTTCCCAAATAAATGCTGTTTCCTTAGACCTCTGTGTCAATCTTCTTTTTTCAGTTAACGCTATCTACCTAGCCATATCTGTTATCTCTGTTATATATCAAAGGCAAGTTAGTTAGTTATCGTGGAACAATACGGACCCATTTATTGCAATCGAAAAACAAAGTTCAACGTTTTCTGATAGAAAGTTAGGCTGGTTTACTGATGATGTAGGTTAGTTGGCACTTGCACTTCAAACACAAATACGATATACACTAAGTCAGATATTTCACTCCTTGCAAATATTAGACTCTTGATAGCAAATCTTTTCAACTATCATGTGGAAAACATTTGAGGGGACGTATTTTTTTAAAAATATATTTTAGGAGGTGTGCGAGCTAAGAAATATTTGAAGAACAGAGATACACAGGAGGAGAGACCCACCAACTTGGAAAGAAGCATGGAGCCTCACGCAGGCAGGGTGTGAATACAATGCCCCCTCTAGGCACTGAGACTCTAGAGCAGCGGTCCCCAACCTTTTGGCACCAGGGACGGGTTTGATGGAAGACAATTTTTCCATGGATGGGGCGGGGGCAGTTAGAGGGGAGGCAGAGATCAGGCGGTGATGCCAGCGACGGGGAGCGGCTGTAAACACAGATGAAGCTTCACTCCCTCGCCCACTGCTCACCTGCTGCTGTGCGACCAGGTTCCTAAGTTTCATGGAAGACAACTTTTCCAGCGGTGATGCTTGGCCCAGTTCCTAACGGTCCACAGACGAGTACTGGGCCGCATCCTGAGGGCTGGGGACCACAGCTCTAGAGCACCTAGATTAGCTCACACTTGCTTAATCTAATGTTTTTTAAAATAACAAAATACATTTGTTTTAAGACAGCAAGCAGACATTACACTACCTGAAAATGTTCTTCATTCTCTCCCATTAGTTTGGGCTACAGAGGTTTAATGTATTAGACAGTCATTCTTTTCAATATAGTCATGCACCCCATAAGGACATTACCGTCAACCGCAGACCGCATATACAAGGGAGGTCCCGTGAGATTATAACGGAGCTGAAAAATTCCAATCACCTAGTGACGTCGTAGCAGTCCTAGTGTCGTAGTACCACAGTACCTTTTCTATGTTTAGATATGCAAATACTTACCGCTGTGTCACAATTGCCTGCAGTATTCATTACGGTCACCTGCTGTACAGGTGTGTAGCCTAGGAGCAGTAGGCTGTACCACATAGCCTGGGAGTGTAGTGTGCTATACAATCTAGGTTTGTGTAAGTACATTCTGTGATATTCGCACCAACAACACACTTACCACAACATATCCCTATCGTTCGGTGGCGCATAATTGTATTTCTGAGACGTGAAGTGTTATAAATTTGGTGACATGGCCCTATGGTGAGGAAGCACAGATAGACATATGGAATTTGAGAGAAATATCCAGTATCTTCACACTGAAATCCAATACTGGTAGTTATTCCCAATGAAAATATTGTCGTTGGATGGATGGGTGGATCATAAATGATTTTCTGATGTGGGATTGTTTCTCCAAATAAAATCTTACCACCTCCCTCATCTCCCCCAAAGAGCAAATGGAAATGGAGAATCAGAGGTCTTCCCCCTTCCTGACGTGATGTGTGGAAACCTCAGTGCTCTTGGATTATACCTTGGGAAACACAGGTCTTGACCAACATGGCTAGGGTCGCCCTATGCTTTTCTCAGGGCACGCTCACTTAAAGCTATCAAAATAGCACCGGTCACAAATGCCGTAACTGCTTATCTATCCAGATTTTGTTACAATGTGCTTCCTCATCATCGCAAAGGCTCATAGTTTCTCATGGTCACAATTTCCCCCTTTTACACATTTCCATCACACTTTCTCTCTGATTTCCTTTTGGTTTGCATTAATAAAATCATTGAAAGATTTGGGATACGGTCCCTCCTTGTTAATTTTTTCTCTCCATAGCAATTAAAAACTCTCGTGAATTATGCATCCATTAGGGGGTTATTAAAAGAAAAACCCTTGCGAAATATTTAGCAGCCTCGTATAGACCAGAACTTACTTTTAATCAGCACATCTGTGATAAAATGAGCAATGTTTATCACAAACTTACTGAGACAGATCAAGATCCTGAAATTCCCAGGGATCAAAAAAAGACGGAAAAATTACATGCAATATAGTTTGAGTTTTATTAAGAGGCAAGATACTGCAACACTCTCATTACAAGTGAACCCATATGTTGCCTTTGATCACCCTGCTTTTCGGAAACTAAAAAATTTGGCTTTAACTCTGCTCTGTGTCCTATGAAACACCCAGCGATGTTCACAAGATTTCAATGGATTTCCAGGGGACTGACAATCCAATGATCACCTCTGCCTCTAATGTCCTATCACCACTGAATTTTTCCTTTACTGTTCCCCTGTACCGTGAGCAAGTACTCTCCTCTGCTGTGTCACACGCACAAATAGGAAACTGTCATTTCCTGAATTCCTCAATTTTCTTTTCTTTCTTTCTTTCTTTCTTTCTTTCTTTCTTTCTTTCTTTCTTTCTTTCTTTCTTTCTTTCTTTCTTTCTTTCTTTCTTTCTTTCTTTCTTTCTTTCTTTCTTTCTTTCTTTCTTTCTTTCTTTCTTTCTTTCTTTCTTTCTTTCTTTCTTTCTTTCTTTCTTTCTGTCTTGCTTTGTTGCCCAGGCTAGAGTGAGTGCCGTGGCGTCAGCCTAGCTCACAGCAACCTCAAACTCCTGGGCTCAAGCAATTCTGCTGCCTCAGCCTCCCGAGTAGCTGGGACTACATATGCCCGGCTCATTTTTTCTATATATATTAGTTGGCCAATTAATTTCTTTGTATTTATAGTAGAGACGGGATCTCGCTCTTACTCAGGCTGGTTTCGAACTCCTGACCTCGAGCGATCCGCCCGCCTCGGCCTCCCAGAGTGCTAGGATTATAGGCGTGAGCCACTGCGCCAGGCCTCCTCAATTTTCTTAACCCCTAAAAGGCGCCCCCCTGCCACACACACACACACACACACACACACACACACACTAGCAAGTGAGATTTGATTGTGTAAAGACCTGACTTAAGTTTTAAGGAGATGGAGAGGGTTCATGCTGCAGCAATGCAAACAATATAAAATGAAATGTTAGCCCGAGGCAGGAGGATCGCTTGAGCCCAGGAGTTTGAGGTTGCTGTGAGCTAGGCTGACGCCACGGCACTCACTCTAGCCTGGGCAACAAAGTGAGACTCTGTCTCAAAAATAAATAAATAAATAAATGAAATGAAATGTTAGACACTCCTATTATTTAAGTGCATTTTATCATATGCCCGAGTCAGTCTTGCTCTCCGTCCTTTGTCTCTTTCTCCTCCCTTTTAAGAGCAACCACCAAAACATCCGCCTGTCTATGTGAATATATGTTTGTGTATTTTTCTCTGAGAAAAGAAAAACAAAATGATGGGAGAGTTACCCACCAACTCGATAATAGAACTCACATGAGATCATGACATCAAGCACGGGACAGAACCCAAGTTTAATTTAGACACGTTTGATTTCCTCCCAAAGAGGAAAGAGTCATTCTTGCTGAGGAAAGGTTAGGTCAACCCACATAATTCTGGAAAGGAGAAAAAAGAGTGAGGAGAGGGAGAGGGAAAGGAATTTTATGTTCAGATTCTTTTTTCTTTTTTTTTTTTTTTGAGACAGAGTCTCACTTTGTTGCCCAGGCTAGAGTGAGTGCCGTGGCGTCAGCCTAGCTCACAGCAACCTCAAACTCCTGGGCTTGAGTGATCCTTCTGCCTCAGCCTCCCGAGTAGCTGGGACTACAGGCATGCGCCACCATGCCCGGCTAATTTTTTATATATATATCAGTTGGCCAATTAATTTCTTTCTATTTATAGTAGAGACGGGGTCTCGCTCTTGCTCAGGCTGGTTTTGAACTCCTGACCTTGAGCAATCCGCCCGCCTCGGCCTCCCAAGAGCTAGGATTACAGGCGTGAGCCACAGCGCCCGGCCCGTATGTTCAGATTCTTTTCATGGATTTTAAGATGTGCAAATAAAGGTTTTGAACCATTAAAACGTGCTTTGCGCTGCCGATCTGTTTCTTTGACTCTGGCACCTCACTGAAACTGAATTACCTGGTCCCTAGCCTTTTAACCAGGTTAAAAAAAGTATCAATTATGAAATTCAACTGACTGACTGGGAAATAAGGAGGGGGATGACGAGAGGAACAGTTAGCTAACCACCACATTGTGTAATGTGCCTTATAGTCACTGCTTCGCTCCTACACATGCTCTAGTTATGACCAGGCAAATAAAAAAAAGACCCAAAAACCTTATTCTAGAGGTATTTGTTCTTTTTATTTTCCTGACGAAATGTTTAAGTTAAATTCATTTTCTCTATCACTTTCTCAGTTTTTGAAATGAAAGTGTGCACAAATGTTTCCCTCAGTATGTTTCACGTGTGATTGCTAACTGTCTGCCATCTGGTTTCTTGCCTGGGACTATTTGTGAAGTGAATTATTGACACAAGCTGCCATAAAGGAGTATCTTTGGCCGTTCTGCCTCTCATCTTGCAGTAGCTGTGCAGGACAACAAAAGCCATTTGTTGACAAGTTTTTCATTTTCTTTTCTTTTCTTCCTGCTACATTCTTTCTCTCAGTTTCATGTGGACGTGAGAGTGCACTTTACCATGTTTTTTTCCTTTTATCCTGAAATAGGAAAAGGAGAATTTACTATAACTTATGCAAACGTCTGCAGGTTACCTGTGGCACTAACTGCTCTTTGTGGTTCTCGTTCTGTCAGCGCCTAGGTCACACCCTGTCACTCTTGCCCTCTTCGTCTTTCCATCACTTGCCATCAGCATCTCAAGCAGCGCTTCACTCACCTTCCTACACCTTTGCCACGTTGATTTCCTCTTCTGATCAGCAGAAACTAAATCAGAAGGGCAGAATCAAAGCCCCCCGCCCAGGCCAGATAACCAAGACTCTATCAAAGCGGGATCTTGAGAAACCATCCGATCAAGGAAAAGGCTCTTTCAGAGAAATTAATTTTAAGATTTCCCAGTGCCTTACATTTTATTGGGTGCGATGTTTAATTGGGTAAATAGTCTATCAAATGTAATGTCTAATCTTGTATATTATGTCAGAATTTGTGACACTAATGCACAGTAACGTAGTTTCTATGGGGAAGTATTCGTAAATATTAATTTTGATAAATTAAAAATTTCATATCCTGCTATAACGTAAATTACATTTAACTTAATTTTTTGCTTTGATCGTGCTGGATTTTGTCGACCTTCTGTTGTAATGATGGTGGTTCTGAAAAAGATATTACTTGCATGAAAGCTAGACAAAGCTACGTGAAGACTGACTCAGTTTGTTCTTGCTGCAAAACACATCGCCCCCAATCTTAATGGCTTCAAGCCGGCATTTATTACTGGTCTCAGTTGTGGGCATTGACTGGGCGGTTTTTCTCATTTAGGCTAACCGGCTGGGGCTGGATGATCTAGAACATCTTCACGCACCTGTCCAAGTTGGCTACGATGAGTGAGATGGCTGCCTCTTCTCTCCACAGATCCCTCACCCTGTAGGAGGTCAGCCCCAGCTCGATCACATCACGGTGACAAAGGGCTCCCCCGTGGCAAGAGAGGGCAATGTCCAAGGTACGAGTGCTTCAAAAGTCTCTGCTTGTGGCAAGTTTGCTATGTCCCTTTGCCTGTGCAAGTCACAGGGTTGAGCCCACGTCTAAGCGATGGAGAAATTGGCTTCGCCCCTTGTTGGGAGGAGCAAACGGCAAAGTCACTCTGCAAAGGCACATACGGGGGTGGGAGGGATTTGTGGTCACTTTGCAAACCACCACAATGACTATCACTATTTCTTGTCTTCATTACTTTATAGCCCTGTCTTATTGTGTAGTTTACCGGTATCCGTTTCTTGGAAAGTTTAAATTGGGTACTTCTGCATTTGTGTTTTTAAAAGGTGAACGTTTGGCTAAATAAATTTAAAATGGGAATTTTACTTTTTAAATTTAAAATCAGTTAAAATTCCTAGATTTTGCTCTTCTGAGTTCACAGCAGAGCTTTGAATGGCCTTTGAAGATACGGAAAACCTGCTTATCACGCTGTTTCCAAGGTCTTGGTTTGGGGACATTCAATATTTCTTGCAATTCAAAAGTAAGCCACGTGAATGTTAGAAATGTTGGATGCTCTGGTCATATCAACAAATGTGATTTGTGTGGCATTACTATGATTTATAAGGAATCCATCTAATGGGCAATGCTAAGCATTACTCATCTCCCGAGGTGTATGTGATTACGCTGTTTTTACGATAGTAATATCAGTAGATTCCATGTTGACATTGATTGCCTTATCAAGATTTATCACTTGGCTTCACACTGCATTAAAATAATCACCGGCCAAAGTAAGATTATGTGTTCAATCTATTTATTTAGAATCTTTACACAACACAGTACCCTGAGTTAAGTTTAGATTACTATCACGCCTTGGTATATGCTGCTTGTTTCATGACTTGATTTCGTGAATATTACAGCTTTTTCACGTGATCACCATGATTTATCTTCCCAAACTGATCATTTCTTGATAATTTCTCTAAGACCATAGATCTCTGAAACTTGATTCTCTTTTCTTCTCTATTTCAGGCACTGCCTTACTGCTATAATATAACCAAACCGCATCCCTAATTTACACGAGAATAGATGTGCTATCTCTGGAATTACCACTGAATGGCTTCAATTTTTATTTTACACGGTTAACATAACTTTAAAGTTGGAAACCATAGCCCTATGAAACATTTAGCAAATACTCGGGCCACTCTTTGGAGCAGTGAAGGAACTTCTCAGAGGGATGGTTCATTGCCCTAGCTATGGGACATAGAGTCAGACAACTAGGAGATATATTCATTTTCATTTTTTTCTGGCATAGAAACACCATCTTTATTTTCATTTGCAAATGACACTGTTGCATCATTTATAGTTGACCTTATGATTATTAATTATCCCACTTTTTTCACATACGTAAAATCGTTACTAAAACATAGCAGAATATAGGTACCATCATTATCATCATAGCCTCAGAGGAAGATATTAGGGATAAATTGGGAAGATAACGGAGGGCAATTGCAGTTCAAATGAGGTTTCTGCTGTCTTACAAATATCTTTATTTGTTTGAGGCAAAAGCTGTACATATTTGGTCAATTAAAGCAATGACTTCTGCCCCACTGATATAGGGATAACACATCCGCATTTACCACTTTAGTGATGACATATAAAACTTATAGTCTCTAACATCACCGCAGTTGTTGAAAATAGTGATCGAGTCACCACCATTTTTCGTAGCCTTTGGGGTAACAAAGTTAAAAACTATATAGGTTTGCTAATTGCCAATGGCCTCACACTAAGACCTCTGAGTGCAAGCTGCGCTGCATCTACCCCAGAACCCAAGACTATTGCTTGCTTGCTTCCTTATTCTCTCTCTGTGTGTCTCTCTCCCTCTCTCTGTCTCTCTCTCCTCTCCCGTTTGTTCTCTTCTCTTTTTTTCCTTCTCTCTTTACGTTCTTCCTTCCAACCCCTCCCTCCCTTACTTCTTTCCTCCCTGTATTTGGCTGTAGACCTTGGTTATTTAGTAATTAAAATATGATGCATGGATTTTCTGGGTGACAACTTCAAAAACAGTAGTAGGTAGTAGAAAACTCCAGGGCTCCATTCCTCCACAAAAGCAACTAATGAGCTGGCAAAAACCGTCAGAATCAACTTTTGCAGATCGCCGGACTCTAGTCAAAACGTTGCAACCACCAGGGAAAGAACAGGTGAAGAAAGGAGGTGCTGCTGTTATGGTAAGAGAGCAGTGACATCCCCCAGTACGCAGATCAGCAGCAGCCATGAGGACCACAGCCAGCACACCTGGGCCAGGTAGCTAGTGCCAGCAGCAGCAATGTGGACCTTCTTCCCAAAGAAATTGCTTGTCCGTCTCAACCTGTGGAATGGCTCCCCGAAGAGCCAGCAAAAGGGCTGTCCTTTGTTTCACCCGACTCTTAAGAGTTCCCGGGGCCAGGGATTGGGGGAGGAGTTGATTAGATACACGCAGGAGGGAACATTTGGGGTGTTGGAAATGTCGTGGTGGTGGCAACCGGCTGTATGCACCTGCAAAAATTCATAGGACAGTACACCAAAAAGGTGTGAATTTTACAGTATGAAAATTGTACCTCAATAAACCTGAGTTACAAAACAAATACACCTAAACAAAAGTAAGGAGTAAAATAGTAAAGAGCAATACATGGGAGGCAGGATTGGATTCCAGCCGAGGACAAAGGGAAGTCCCAGGATGACAGCTGTGCAGTCAGTCAGCCTAGAGAGAACCAGCCCGACAGACAGGACAGAGGACAATAAGGGAGATAGTTTAAAATATTACCATGATGACATTACAGAAACTAACCAAATGAAAAGAAACCGGGCCATTTTTAACACAGGGTGGGGGGGGGACCCCTCAGAAATGAATAGAATCTAATAGAACCATAAAGGGAGGGTGAGGCGGGGAAGGCAGAGCAGATAGTGTTGTAAAAGAGCTAAATTCTTGACGACGCATCAGTAATTAATGTCTATGAAATATGAATCAAGGCCGGGTGAGGTGGCTCACGCCTGTAATCCTAGCACTCTGGGAGGCCGAGGTGGGCGGATCGCTCAAGGTCAGCAGTTCAAAACCAGCTTGATCAAGAGCGAGACCCCGTCTCTACTAAAAATAGAAAGAAATTAATTGGTCAACTAAAAATATATATAGAAAAAATTAGCTGGGCATGGTGGCGCATGCCTGTAGTCCCAGCTACTTGGGAGGCTGAGGCAGGAAGATCGCTTAAGCCCAGGAGTTTGAGGTTGCTGTGAGCTAGGCTGATGCCATGGCACTCTAGCCCAGGCAACAGAGTGAGACTCTGTCTCAAAAACAAAACAAACAAACAAAGAATCAAGAAAGAAAGAAAAAAAGACAAAAGAGAGAGGGGAAAAAAAAAAAAACAAGAGAGAGAGAGTTTCCTGGTGGAGCCCAGTGGACACCCAGAGTTTAGGAGATGGGTCAGAGTGTCCCGGCAGCTGCGGTTTGCAGGGCAGAGGACGAGAGAGAAGAGCTGCAGAGGGAACGAACCCTGGGTATCCACAGAGGGTCTCGCCTGACTAGTCGAGCAGTTGGCAGACAGACCACTGATGAGCACAAGCATTGTGAGGGAACTACCCTGAGGCCAGGGGAAGTACCCCCCTCAAACCCGCTAAGAAAATGCAAGGTAACTCTGCCCAGTGCTCGAGCAGGGCAGGGACTGGTGGCTGTTCCCACCCGCCAGGACGGAGAGTCTCATCATCGGCCAGGGCGCTCAGAAGGGTCTCGCCTCCGTAGCGTGGGAAAATTCATCGTACACTAAGAGCTGCCCTGGCCCCAAGCGGCACATCTTCAAAGCAAGACTTCAAAGCAAGGATCAAACTGTTTCCAAGTAACTTAACAGCATCCCAGAACACAGCTCATGGACATGTCTAGGAAAACAGAAATACCCAGCAGTCTAGGAAAAAGGCGCAACGTCTTGCATCGAGTCGAAAACTACCAGGGGTGCACAGAAGCAGGAAAATGCAACCCATTATGAGGAGAGAAACCAGGCAGCGAAAGGCGTCCAGATCGGCGAGAAAGAAGAAAAGCTGCCTCTGTTTGCAGACATGACCGTCTATGTAGAAGATCTGACAAAGGAGCTACTAGACTGATTAGTGAGTTCAGCAAGTTGGCAGGACACGTCGTGTTTTAGAGAGAGTAAGGACAAATGCAAACTGTTAATAAGAATAAGAGGCTTAATTCTCCCTGTTGAAGATTAAGGGAAGAGACTCCTCCTCCTCTCCTTTGTCAAAGCAGCTGTCGCCAACCTTTTTGGCACCAGGGACCGGTTTCCTGGAAGACAATTTTTCCATGGACCTGGGGGTGCGGGGGCGGGGGGGATGATTCAAGCACATGACATTTTATTTCTATCACTATTGCATGGTAATATATAATGACATAATTATACGACTCACCATAACGCAGAATCAGTGGGAGCCCCTGAGCTTCTTTTCTTGCAACTAGGCGGTCCCATCTGGGGGTGATGGGAGACAGTGACCGATCTGACAGGAGGCGGACGGAGCTCAGGTGGTGATGGGAACCATGGGGAGTGGCTGTAAATACAGATGAAGCTCCGCCCACTGCTGTTTGGCCGGGTTCCTAACAGGCCACAAGCCGGTACCGGTCCGCAGGGGTTGGGGACCACACTGTCAAAGCATTCACTTCAGAGAATTTTTAAGTTCTTTCTCTGTCTCTTTTGAAAAGGGCGTACACATTCTTAAAAGCTAAAAAGCTTCTTGGCAGCTTTGTCACCCAGGAAGGTCTTTTTCAAGGACCTAGGAACCCTCTCTTTGAGATGTAAACATCAGGGGAGAGAGCACCCCTATCTGCCAGTTTCTGCGTGAGGACTGAAGCCTAACTTCAGTGGGCACCTTGCTCCCAGTTGCAAATGTAGCTCCTTTCATAAAGATATGAGAACTCTTTATTATTTTTTTTTTTTCTTTTGGATGAAGTCAATTGTACTAGTCTGCTCAGGCAGCTGTAACAAAGAACCACGGACTGGTTGGCTTAAGCAGCACACATTTGCTTCCTCACAGTTCTGGAGGCTACGCATCTATGGTGAAGGTCCCGGCAAATTTGGTTTCTGGTGAGGGCTACCTTCCTGGCTTGTCCACCGCTGTGTCTTCACAAAGCTCCGCCCCAGTGGGTGTGTGCTGAGAGACAGCACGAGAGCTCTCTTGTCTTTTCTTATAAGCACGCTAATTATATTGGATGAGAGCCCCGAACCTAAGACCTCCCGTAGCCATAACTACTCCTATTCCTCTAGAGGCCCCATCTCCAAATACAGCCACACTGGGGGTCAGGACTTGAACATATGAATGGGGGGGGGGTGGCGGGGAGAGGACACAAAACATTCAGTCTGTAACACCAGTTAACTAACACATTTGGTCACCCCAATTACCAGGTAAATTTAGCATGAACTATGGACAAGAGATGGTGCCATCAAATCATCTCACTTGCCGACTAGCTACTGTCAGTCTTGAGAGCCTGTGTACAATGGGTTGTATCTGCTTGGCTCTGTAAAAGGGTGAGATTTCTTTCTGTCTTTGCAGTCTTTTAGCAGATTGCCCATGATGTGCATCACATTCTGGTGCAATGCTTATTCAATAATAAAACTGTTTTCCACCTTTGTGGAGACGCTACCGGAGTTGGCAGGTGATTTTGTTTTTAATTGTATTTTCCCAACACTACAACCCTCCCTCCCCCAAAACACTTAACCAATCGTCCTGGCACTTTTCTTCACTGATCTGAAACGGGACTGGGAAGCCACAAAATTTTTATTCTAGTGTTTCTGGATTGTTTGCTCTTGTCATGCAAACAAAGTTTCTTCAATTTTCGCCTGGAAGCAGATCCAGCAGTGACAAGGATGTGGGGAAACCGGCATTCTGGTGGGAGGGCACAATTTCTAAAGAGCAACTTTGCACTGCAGACCCAGAGCCTTAAACAAGTAAATAGAAAGTAATTCTACCTCTTGGGATCCATGTGAAGGAAACAACCATTCATGCAGCGATGTTTATACAAGACTCCCTATGAATCCTTATGTCTGATAGGGGAAAAAATTAGAACAAGTTACGTGCTCAACAATTACATTGTAATGCATCTTTCACGCATCCATTCAATAACATGGTTTTGAAGCTCTTCAGAAAGAGGTGAAGCTCCAAGGTCACCATAAAAACATTTCGGGCAAAAGGCCTAGTATTAAACCTGCAAAACCTTATATGTTTGTATGACTGCTGTACATTTAATGTATAATAAAACTATAAAAGTACAAAAGTATTTCAAAATGCTGACGGGTAATTAATGCTGAGACAGGACCCAGACTCAGTTGGTTTTCATCTTCTTGCGTTTCCTAAACTATCTTCCATTACCTTGCACTACTTGACTCTCCGAATCCCAGGGTCTCTGCGCCAACCCGAGGACAAAGGTGAGAAAACCCGGACGCGCAACAGCTGAAAAGAAACTCAAACACAGAAAAGTAGCTCCGTTTTATTTTCAGTGGTAACAAGCATTTACGCAGCAATCCGAACGAGTGGGTAGAGAGCACCCAAGGGTCAGTGCAGTCAAACAATTAGCTTCCCCCCCACCCCCCGCCCAATAAAGTGGCCACTACTACAGGAATCATTGACCTAGGGAGGGCTGCGCTGCCCAGGAACAGACACAAGACCGGACTTCAACCGCCCTTTCCCCGCAGAGGCTTAGCGAAAATCCGGGCACAAAGCGCTGCATGGTCTGTCTGCACCACCACGGAAAGCTGGTTGAGCAAGGAGGTGACAGAAATTTGGAGGAGGCCAGAGTTTTCAGCAGTTACTGGGCTAAAAGTGAGGGAAAAGGAAAATCACATTAGCGGAGCTAACTCCTCATTTCCCCCGACCTCCAGCCCTAGCCCCAGCCCCAGCCCCAGCCCCGTGGCCATTCGACCTAATCCTTAGGTGTCTTGCTTAGAGCGCTCCCGTCAGGCAGCGACAGGCTCAGCACAGGCTTAACCCTTAGGTGTCTCCACGCGTTCAACAGCGCCCCCCCCTCGAGCTGAGACTGCCTCCATCACCGGCTGCCAGTCCCACTCAGCCCCGCCCCTTCCTGGCACTTACAGAACCAGGCCACTGCCAATCACTGCGAACTCCCGGTGGACCGTCCCTGCGAGGTGTCCGCCACCTGGGGCCAGGTACAGGTGGGCAATCTCCGCCTCCACGAAGGGCAGGAAAGGCTCTGTGAGGGCGCTGGTGGAGATGCCGTTAAGGCGACTTCGTGCCTCGGGCGTCCTTCCTCTGAGGCCGTCCCTCAGCCCACCCGGGACCCCTCACACACCATCTCTTCAGGACGTCCCCCCTGCCCGGCCCCTCGAATCTCTCCTTGCCCGTCCAAGGCCATCCGTGCCCTGACCCTGGGAGCTCTTTGCAAAGGATACGACTCCAGCACTCTGCGCCCAGGGCCTCCTTCCGAGGCTGAGGCCGACACCGTGACCCGGGTCTCTTCACCCTGCCCTGGAGCGTGCGATGCCCCCTCAACCGAGGGAGCCTGTCAGCCACAGCGCCCTCCGGTCTCGCGCCGCCGCATCCTGCAGTGCCTCTGGGGCCTGCAGGGACACCCCCTGCCCCAGCATCGCTCGCCTCACCGCCTGCGCCTCCCGCTGCACCTGCGTCTGGGGCCTGCATGGCTGCTCGCTTCTCCCTCAGAGCCCACCGGGAAGCCAGCCGCCCTGCCCAACAGCCGCTGAAGCGCTCAGGCTCCCGCACGACGCTCCGCCCCTTCTCCCACAATGCACCGCGGGATGGCCACTGCGCCGGCGCACTCGGGCTGCATGCGGTCGGTTCCCGCCAAGCCCGCCCTGCCGCCTGCGCGCCCCTGTCGGGCCAGTTGTCGGCGCTGCGGAGACTGAGGCGCCCTCGGGAGGTCCGCCGGCCGCTGGGCTCAAGAGGCGCTGCAGGCTCCCCAGGGCGGGACCTCGGCAGGGGCGGAACCTCGGACCTCTGAACCTGGGCAGGAGCGCTTCGGGTGCAGGTGGCGGCCGGGAGGGGGCGGGGCAGAGCGGAAGGAGTCCAGACGGCCAGAGAGCAGAAAGTCGGGCGGTGTGTGGCTGGGCAAATGGGGCGGAGACAGACGACCTGAGTTAGCCTGGAGGGGAGAATGGCCACCGCAGTTGAGGACTTGGAGCGGTGTGCACAGAGGGAAAAATCTTGTCCATTCCCTGTGGTCCCTCTGTGTGTCCAAAGTCCCCCCATTTGTAAACGGCCAGGGCGAGGGTGGCAAGCTGGGGGAAACTGGAGCGGATCACAGAGCCTGTGCCAGTCTCCAGCTTCGCAGACTCCAAGAATGACAGGCCGTTCGAATGAGCTCCTAACCGCCAAGCAGCCACCTACCCCGGGCCAGCTCCGAAACTCACTTCCCTGGAGGATGGGTTCCAAGAGCGCCCAAGTGCCCGTGGTGGCACCACCAAGAGGTGAATGGCAACTTTCCACTCCCAAGGCTTTCCCGGCGTCTCCCAAAGCACGCTACGCCAGGCACTAAGGGGCTACCCACCCCCACAACCCCTCCGACCCCTCCCCCAAATAAAGCCAAAAAATATGAGCTTAAAGGAAAATGTCTCCCCAAATTGCGAGGTTATTATTGATGCTTGTGCTCATGGCTGGCCCCTAGCACCACCCCACCCGCGTGACCTCCCTGGAAATCAGTGCTGCAGCCGCTTTCATCCTCCCTTCCAGCCGTCAACAATACTCCTCTCCTGTCCCCGTCCTTCATAGTCCTACTCTCAGCCATGGGACAAAATAGTCTGTTGGATCCTTAATGATTTAGTACTCAGTGCCGCTCACTCCCCCCAGTGTGTGAATACATTTTAACAGGGAGCCGACGATATAATCCACCAACCAAAGAAAAAAAATCTTCACTGACTGACAGTCTATGAGCCGAGGGGAGAGGTATTACAGAAGGAGGAACCACGGTCTCACGGGTACTCCCAGGTGGGGGACAGGATGGAGACAGGAAGCTAAGATTTCAGGATAAAACCTGTGAAAGCAATCCAAATCCAAACGCCTTGATTGAGCTCCTGTAATCAAAGGCACTATGGAGATCCAGACTTGTCACGATGGTTATTGTTAGGGTGTGAAGTTTGCACGCGGGTGAGAAAGATTTCTCAGACAACGTTTAGGATACACAGAAGCGCAAAGTTTATTTACTCCTTCTCCGAAGAGAGAGAGGACACAGCGCCAGTGACTCTTTATTAGGCCACGCTGGGGACGGGGGACTTATGACTGCAGCCCGATTAGCAGAAGACAGCTGAGAAACTGCTATGTTAGCCTTTTCTGTTTCTCACGTAGCAGATTGATAGCAGAAATTAGTTTCTTCTTTTCTCTTGATAACGGGAGGCAGCTGGTGCCATCTCTCCTGGAGGAAGCGGGAAAGAGTTGGAACTCCTACTGTCTGCTCAGCAACTTTTTGAAGGCCATTTAAACAAAACAAAACAAAACAAAACAAACAAAAAACCCTTTTTACAGGCCGTGAATTTGTGATGGCAGTCCATCAGGTAGTGTACCCTTTCCTCCCCTCTCCCACAAACTCTTTTTCCTTTTGGAATGTGCATTGACCAGCTCTAGTGAACGTAAAGGAGGATTTACACCTTCTTTTGTTTGTTCAGCTTCCTTCAGTTGCCAGGTAAACATCTCTGTGGGATAGATATTCCTGTTACTAACCTCAGAGGCAGGTTTTATGCTACTCTCAGTGACTGCGAGTTAAAAATGTATTTTCTTGTTAGCCGTTAGCAAGACCGTTCTTTCAGATATTACTCCACTTTTTCTCGACGTGCTCTAGGCACGTTCTCTCGCCCTCCGTGTGCTCCCTGCCTGGAGGACACTGCTTCCCCCCTGCCCCCGATCTCTGCCAGTGGCGTTGACCCATCATTCTCCTGTGCGAGGCCCAGCCCCCCAAATCTCAGGGCCAGGAGGTGACACAGGCCTTGTCTTGCTTGGTTCCTCTGTGCTGTTCCCAAGCCACTCTTCTACCTGCTGTGCTGGTTACTGCCCCTTCCCCCACATCCAGTCAGCTGTCCTGCCCTGCTCCCCGCCCCAGAAAGCTGCCCCATGGTGGATGGTGCCACTCAGGGGGCTCCCTTGTTCTGCCCCTTGGGCTAAGCCCATGGAAGGCACAGGACACTACAGGTTAGGAGAACAGACAGCCAAAGATATTTGATCCCCCTGCAACCTCCAGGCCTCCCTACAGCTCGGGGAGCAGCAGAATTCCTGGAAAAGGCTCTCAGTCTCACCCGGGTGCAGTAGCACCAGCCCCTGTCCTTGTGCCTTGAAGCCTAGGTCTGGTAACGGCTCTCCTTGGTGCCTGACCATCCCTTCTTAGCAGTAGTGCGCTGATAAATGTTTGATGACTGCTTCTCTGAGGGTGTGTGTGTGTGTGTGTGTGTGTGTGTGTGTGTGTGTGGAGGGGGTGGAAAGTAGGCATACACACACACACACACACACACATAACCTTATTACAATTGTGACTCACATAAAGCATATGGCACACAATTAACAAACAATAATAAAATATAAAATATTCTTTATTGTAAGTTCCACGTACCCAATGCATTCTCACAGGTTGCTTTAGCAGCCTTTGCCAAGCTCTTGTACCTGTGACCAGTCTATGTTTGAAGGTGATGAACACTTACCGTTCTGACACGAATGATGGTTGGTATTTTCATTCACATTACCGAGACAGCCAAAAGTGGAAGAAAGCCCTTCACACCTTCAGCAAGGATGCGAATGACCTGTTTGCTGAGTCAGATCACCGTTTTTGGTGAATAAGAGAAAAATATTTCCTCAAGGTGTCAGGCTATTCGCAATGTGACCACGGCAGACACATCACACTTTTACGTGGAAACTCACATCTCTGTGACTTGCAGAGAGAGCAGATGTAGCAGAGTCCGCCTCACTCTGCTTTCCGAGCCACATACCAGTGCAACTAATTGGCCCAGCGTAGGCCGCATCCTGTGAGGCAGCACCGAATGTTCCTTCCAAAGGAGCCAGGGACATGTAGTTTTCATCCGCCCAGCGTCTGCTGTTGAAGAAGGCTCACTAGACCAAGGTGGGGTTGGATGGTGAGGAGCCAGACCACAGAACGCACCACAGTCCTCCCCTGGGCTCCTCCACATCCATATGTACACTTCCTACGATACGCAGTAATCGAGAACACTTACTATACATTCCAGATGCTGTTTCAAGCGCTTTACACATATCAATCCATTACTTACGTTTTCAGATGTTAATAGCAGCAACAACTGCCTGCCTGTCATAATGCCACCATCCTTCAAACGAATAAAAATACACACACTCTCTTCCCATCAGCACGGACTCAAAGCCTCACTCATCTCTTGGTAATGTTTGTTCCATCTCTAGTTCGTTGATGATATTGTGTGGATAACCAATAATCTGTGGAATAGGTCCTTGCCTGGGAGAGTGGCCACTGCGTTGGTGCTCTGAGGCTTGGACCCTGGCTAGCCAGAAAATAAACCTCCTCTTGTGTGATTGCATCCTCGATGTCCCTGCTTTTCTGTCTGGTGGGGCTGTGGAAGGTCGGTCCCTAACATTTGGGGGCTCGTCCGGGACTTGCCTTCCCCACAGACTACCGGATAGAATTCAGGGCTGGGGGAGGAGTGTGAAAATCCACCCCCGGACTAGCCGGGTGTGGTGTTGGGCAAGGGACGCGGAATCCCCTTGCAGGACCCCGGATCAAGACGCCGGCACAGGACCTAGGCGGACGCGCTGGTGGGTCGCCGGTCAGAACCAGGCGGAGACGTCCTCTGGCCCCGTTGGGACTCCGGAGCTGACCTTGTAGCCAAGGGCTCGGTCAGGAGGAGACCGGGGAGTAGGTCCGGACCAGGTTAGGTTGTCTGTTTACCTCACTGTCCACTTGTCTGTTGTCTGCTTTGTTTGTCGCCGGCTTTCTGTTTGTGTGTGTGAGTGAGTGTGACATCTCTCGTTGGCTTGTTGGAGTCTCTGGGTTCTGTGGTTTCAGCCCGAGAACCCATCAGGGTTGCATGGGTTTTCTGGCTGGGGCCGTGGAATCAGGGGACCCACGAAAAGATCCGTGGGGGCGACTAGAACCCCCAGGTGAGTATTCCCCTGCATGGGCTGGCAGCACACAGTGTATCTCCTGCCGCCCGTGCCAGGAGTGGCTCGTGCGGGAGGGGCACGGCCGTTACCTCCGTAGGGAGTGTGAAAGGCTAGGGATTCAGATCCTTGTCCCCAGTGCCCCAACTGCAGACTATCGGTTTGCACAACTGCCTATTATCCACTAGCCATGGGACAGGCTCTAACAACGCCGTTGTCCATCCTGGTGAGCCATTTTAAGGATGTCAGGGCAAGGGCACACAACCTGTCCCTGGAAGTCAAGAAGGGAAAGTTTGTTACCCTTTGTGAGGCCGAGTGGCCCACGTTTGGAGTGGGGTAGCCCAGGGAGGGCTCGTTTGATGCCTCCTTGATCAAAAAGGTAAAAGGGGTGGTATTTGGCCACCACGGCCACCCTGATCAGATCCCCTATATTGTGGTCTGGCAAGACTTGGTTCTAGACCCGCCACCCTGGCTGAAGGCCCTCCTACCTGCCCCGAGGGTAAAGGCGGAAGTTCTGGCAGTTGAAGAGGTCAGAAAGGAGAGGGCACGCAGTCCGAGGTCCGTTGGGATGCCAGTGTTGCCGGACTCCAATCTCCGAGAATCTGAGAGACCTAATTAATCTTTTAGACTCTGTTCTTTTTACTCATCAGCCCACCTGAGGTGATTGCCAGCAGTTGCTTAAGGTGCTCTTCACAACGGAGGAAAGAGAAAGGATTCAGGGGGAGGCTCGGAAGCTGGTTCCAGGGAAGAACGGCAGACCTACTACAAACCCGAGAACCATCAACTGAACTTTTCCCCTTGAACGGCCGCTTTGGGACTACAATGAGGCTGAAGGTAGGGATCGTCTCCGGGTCTACCGCCAGACTCTGATGGCCGGTCTCCGAATGGCGGCGCGAAAGCCGACCAATTTGGCCAAGGTAGGAGATGTTCGTCAGGGGCCGGAGAGCCCGGCAGCATACTTAGAGAGGATCATAGAGGCCTTCCGGCAGTACACCCCCATAGATCCCACAATGGAGGAGAATAAGCCGCTGTTATGATGGCGTTTGTCAATCAGGCGGCCCCCGACATTAGGCGCAAGGTGCAGAGAATAGATAGATTAGGCGAGAAGACTCTGCAGGACCTGTTAGAAGTGGCGGAGAAGGTCTATAACAATAGAGAGACGCCAGAAGAGAGGTTAGAGAGGATCAGGATAGAAGATAGGAAATTCCAAGCTGGGGAAGCACGGAAAGCAAACAGAGAGATGGCTACAATCCTGCTAGCCGCCACAAGAGGGGGGCACATAGGGTCAGAGGATAGGGAAAGGCCCCGGCGGGAGAGGCTAGGAAGGATCAATGTGCCAATTGCAAGGAGCATGGGCATTGGGCCCGAGAGTGCCCCAAAAAGAAAGGGGGGCGAAGACTTAGAGGTCCTGAAAAAGTCATGGTTGCAGGACAGGTGACAGATGAATAGGGAAGACGAGGTTCTGTCCCCCTCCCCGAACCTAGGGTAACTTGGCAAGTGGAGGGGAACCCAGTCAGCTTCCTCATAGATACAGGAGTAGAACATTCGGTACTAACGGAAGACACAGGAAAATTGTCCAGTAAGACCAGTTGGGTGCAGGGGGCAACAGGAGCCAAACTATATCGGTGGACCACATGGTGGAGATTGGATTTGGGTTCAGGACAAATGAGTCACGCCTTTATGGTCATCCCTGAGTGCTCCACGCCACTACTGGGAAGAGACATCCTTACCAAGCTAAGCTTAAGGCTCAAATTCATTTTGAAGAAGAGGGAGCAATAATAACTGATAATAAAGGCAATCTCATCAACAGCCCCCGGGTCACTCAGATCCTGACCCTGACACAGGCAGATGAATATAGACTGTACTAGCCCACAAAAAGCAGAGAGGAAGGCATGGAGCAATGGCTCTGTGAATTTCCCATAGCGTGGGCCGAGACAGGGGGCAAAGGATGGGCAAAACACCGGCCGCCTCTTTACGTTGAGTTAAAACCCGGAGCCGAGCCAGCCCGAGTCATACAGTACCCCATGTCCCAGGAAGCCAGAGTGGGAATTATGCCCCACATTCGGAGACTCCTGGACAGTGGGATTCTCCGAAAATGCCAGTCGGCCTGGAACACCCCCCTGTTGCCGGTGAAGAAACCGGGGGGGGGGGGAGGGTAAGGACTATAGGCCTGTGCAAGACCTCAGGGAAGTCAATGCAAGGGGCCCTGGATATCCACCCCACAGTCCTTAACCCCTATACTCTGTGAGCTCTCTCTCTCCCACGCTGTCTTGGTATACCGTCCTAGACCTAAAGGATGCCTTCTTTAGCCTGGCGGTGGTGACACGCAGCCAGGAGATTTTTGCCTTTGAGTGGCGGGACGACGAGAGAGGAATTCATGGGCAGCTGACTTAGACGAGACTGCCCCAGGGGTTTAAAAACTCGTCTACCCTGTTCAATGAGGCCTTCCATGATGACCTTGGTGAGTACCAAACTAATCACCCAGAGGTGACTCTGCTGCAGTACGGGGATGACTTGCTGTTAGCTGCACCTAACCCCCGGGCCTGCCCAGAGGGCACCAAAAACTTATTCAAAATATTAGGCGAGTTGGGGTACCAAGCCAGTGCAAAGAAGGCTCAAATTTGCAAGGATGAAGTCACCTATTTGGGATATAAAATAAAAGGTGGCTAACCGAGGCAATGAAGCAGACTGTGTTAAAGATACTCACTTCAGCCTTGAGCCGAGAACTGAGGGAATTCCTGGGGTCGGTGGGTTCCTGCCACCTCCGGATTCCAGGGTTTGCGGAAAAGGCTCGACCTCTGTATGAAGGGTGTAAGGCGGGGCGAGCATGGGAGTGGACTGTGCAAATGGAAGACGCTTTTCAGGCCCTGAGGGCAGCCATGCTGGAAGCCCCGGCCCTAGCACTCCCTGATCCTACAAAAGAGTTTCACCTGTTCATAGATGAGAAGAGGGGAATAGCCAAGGGGGTACTCACGCAGGCCCTGGGACCCTGGAAGAGACCGGTGGCGTACTTGTCAAACAAAAAACTAGATCTGGTGGCGGCGGGGTGGCCAGCGTGCTTGCGAATCATCGCAGCCACGGCCCTGTTGGTCAGAGACGCTGATAAGCTCACCCTAGGGCAGCGGGCAGTTCACCACCCCGCACGCCATAGAGGGGGTTCTGAAGCAGCCACCGGGACGGTGGATCACAAATGCGAGGCTGACTCCTCATTACCAAGGGCTTTTGCTGGACGCACCCTGCATCGAGTTCCGGACCCCTGCCGCCTTGAATCCGGCTACGCTTCTGCCAACCCGCGATGCAGCCGCACCTGAACATGATTGCCTTGAGATCCTAGGCGAGACCCAGACGACCCGTAGATACTTGAAGGATCGCCCCCTTCCAGGTAGCGACCTGACCTGGTTCACGGACGGAAGCAGTTTCGTCCGGGACGGACGCAGGTGCGCAGGGGCGGCCATAGTAGATGACCAAGGTAAACTTGTCTGGGCGGCATGCCTTCCGCAAGGGACATCTGCTCAGAAGGCAGAACTAATAGCGCTGACGGAGGCTCTTAGCCGGGCCCGAGGAAAAAGGCTGACGGTGTACACTGACAGCCGCTATGCCTTTGGGACTGTGCACATACATAGGGCCCTCTACAGGGAAAGGGGCTTCATCACGGCAGAGGGAAAAGAAATTAAGCACAAGCCTGAAATACTCCACTTACTGGAGGCTGTTTTGCTGCCAAAGGCAGTGGCGGTAGTCCATACCCCGGGACACCAGAGCGGGGATTCCGTGGAAGCACGGGGCAATCGGAGAGCGGACGCTGAAGCTAAGAAGGCTGCAGAAGGCACTCCGCAGCCAAACATCCTGCACCTTAGCCTGCCACCCCCGGGCATGGGACAGTTGCCTCCTCTGCCGGACTATTCCAGTGTAGATGAGGTCTGGGCCTCAGAGCAGGTACGTGTAAGCAAAAGTGAAGATGGCTGGTTGCGGGACGAAGGGCATCGCCTAATAGTGCCAGAACTCTTAGGACGCCACCTGTTAGAACACCTGCATCAGACCACACATCTAGGGAAGAGAAAGATGCTGCAACTGCTGGACACTGCTCAACTAAGGTTCAAGTCACAAGGACGGGTTCCAGATGACATCGTCAAAAGTTGCCGAGCCTGTCAGGTCATGCATCCGGGGAGGACCAGAGGGACCCACGCAGGTACGAGGGAAAGGGGGAGGCAGCCAGGACTATTTTGGGAAGTGGATTTCACAGAGGTCAAGCCTGGAAAATACGAGTACCGATATTTACTGGTCATGGTAGATACGTTTTCCGGATGGGTAGAAGCCTTCCCTACGAAAGGAGAAACAGCTTTGACAGTAGCTAAGAAAATATTAGAAGAAATAGTCCCCAGGTATGGACTACCGGAAGGGATAGGATCAGATAATGGACCTGCGTTTGTGTCTGTCAGGTTAGTCAAGGGCTGGCCCAGGCTATGGGGATAGATTGGAAATTACATTGTGCATATAATCCCCAGAGCTCTGGGCAGGTAGAGCGAATGAATAGAACAATAAAGGAGACCCTGGCTAAATTGGCCCTGGAGATTGGCGGAGACTGGGTGACCCTCCTTCCCTTCGCCCTGTTCTGAGCCCGGAACACCCCTTATCACTTGGGTTTAACCCCTTTTGAAATCATGTACGGCACACCCCCTCCTGTAGTTCCTAGGATGAGCCCTGAGGCTCTTCCGGGACATCCCAAAGAAGTGTTACAAGCGGTGCAGGCTCTGCAACGTGTCCACAGTCAAGTATGGCCGGCCCTCCGTGCTATCTACCGGCCTGAGGAGGAGGGTGCCGGACACCCGCTTCACCCACACCAGCCGGGCGACTGGGTGTGGGTGAAACGGCATAACAGCAGAACCCTCGAGCCGAGGTGGAAGGGCCCCTGTCAAGTTATTCTTGTTACCCCCACTGCTCTTAAGGTCGATAGAATAGCGACCTGGATACACCACTCCCACGTGAGACCTGCTAATAAAAAAAAGACCAGGAGCGGTGCCAGGACCAGTGGAAAGCAACTGCAGACCCGAAGAATCCTCTGAAGACCAGACTGACCCGCGTGGCGGCGACAGCCCAGGACTGCTGACACAGACTTGGACTGGGGTTGTGGCATCTAAGGATTGACTGGGTGACAAACATGGACGGGTCTCGGTGGGGGTTGGTTGTTGTGTTTTGGGGATGTTGTGTTTTTGGTCTAATGTTTTTGGGATGGAGACCTACAGCTGTACTTACCGCCCCGAACCCCCACCAACCCCATAACCTTACATGGGTCTAAAGATTACTGTATAATGGTGTTAGTGTTCCCAAAAATAATATACCACACTGAGGAGACAATGTATGAGGGCATAGTAGGGCGAAGAGTCACCAACCTAATTTTTGAAAGAAAAAGAGAGCCCTTCACAGCCATAACCCTGGCTACTCTTTTTGGCTTAGGGGCAATAGGGGCAGGAACTAGTATCTCTTCTCTGGCAATGCAGCAAAGAGGGTTTAATACTCTGAGGGCAGCCGTTGTTGAAGATATTGCAAGGATAGAAGATTCAATCTCACACCTAGAAAAGTCACTAACCTCCCTATCCGAGGTAGTGCTCCAGAACCGGACGGGGTTAGATCTAGTATTCCTCCAGCAAGGAGGACTATGTGCTGCCCTCAAAGAAGAATGTTGTTTCTATGCAGACCATACGGGAGTTGCTAGAGAACCTATAGCTAAGGTCAGGGAAGGGCTTGCCCGCCGCAAACGGGAATATGAACAGCAAGCAGGTTGGTTTGAGTCTTGCTTTAACAGTTCCCCCTGGTTAACAACGCTACTATCCACCCTACTAGGCCCACTCATTATGCTAATCTTAGTCCTTACTTTCGCGCCATGTGTAATTAATAGACTAGTAGCTTTTGTGAAAGAACAGATAAACACTGTCCAGCTACTAGTATTGCAACAACAATATCAGCAGCTATGGTCAAGTGCTATAGAACTAGAGCACCTAAGAGACCTTGAGGACGAGCAGGAGTGCTCGTCTGCTACCTAGAGAAAGGGGGGAATGTAGGGCAGATGAAGGGCAGAGGAATTTTTCCAATTGTCGGGAATTTACTTGGGTGGGGCAATGAGCTAACCGCAAACTTTTGCTTCTGGTCATTGCTTGCTTGCTACACTGCTGTATGGGGAATTATGGGATGAGGTCATTGAAGCACGGGCGACTGGCCCATCAGGCAATAGAGGGCAACCAACCCACCAATTATTTCAAAAGGCAATAGTGGGCAACCAATCATTTTAATGGTCAACGCATGATCCATGCATAGTCGGCTTGTGCGCAGCTTGTGCACCATGGGGATAAAAGGCATGCCGTTGTTCCGGTCGGGGTCCTTGCCTGCGAGAGTGGCCACTGCGTTGGTGCTCTGGGGCTTGGACCCTGGCTAGCCAGAAAATAAACCTCCTCTTGTGTGATTGCAAAAAGAATAAAAATAAAAAAATAATCTGTGGAATAAATTATAAAGTTACCTCCACCAACATAACCAGTGTCTTAGTTTGCTCTGTGCTGCTACAACAGGACACCTGAGGCTGGGTAATTTCTAGACAACAGAGATTTATCCCTTACAGTTCTGGAGACTGGGAAGTCCAAGGTCAAGGGGCCCGTATCTGGCGAGTGCCTCCAGATCACTGTGTCATCCCATGGCAGTAGGCAGAAGGGCAAGAGAGCAAGAGAGAGTGAGACAGAGAGACAGGGACAGATAAAGGAAGGAGATCAAACTCGTACTTTGATCAGGAACCCACTCCCATGATAACGACATTAATCCACTTGTGAAAGCAGAGCCCTCGTGACCTAATCACCTCTTAAAAGCCCCACACTGCTGCCTTGGGGATTGAGTTTTCAACACGTGAACTTTGGGTACACATTCAAACCACAGCAGCCAGTATAAAATAGTGGAGGGAAGGTGGAGAGGGAGGGAAATTCAGGAATGCAAATAAAAATAGGCAGGCAGGAAATAACAAGGAAGTAAAGTGGGCACAACTGCTGCAGTCCTCATTTCTGCAATTAGACAAAAGGTCATGCTTGAGTTTTTCATTTTTTCATTTCCTATCATGTCCCCTTTGCCCTCAGCTAACATCCCAGCTGATGAGGATGCAGTGACCCAAGCCTTCATTCCTGAAGGGGCTGGGCCCTTCCTGCCCCTGTCCATAAGGCGTTGAGGTGGGTCATCTCCCAGTAAATTTGACCTCTCCACACAGCAGTACTAGGGGGCGCTGCCCCAAACGCTGTGGCTCTCAGGCATACAGTTTTCCCTGACCTGGCGATGTGGCAGCAGCTCTCTCTCTTCTAGATAATCAGGACCCATCACCGCAGCCAACACAATAACCGGCTTGTTGGTTCAGTAGGATGAGGAGCCCAGGAGAGCCAGGCAAATCCCTGAAATCCAGTCCAGTAGAGCCTTTGTTGGGAGGATGTGATGGAGAATAAGACTTTAGGACGTCCATGGATGGTATTTTTGACAAAACCATGGCAGGTGGGAGGGCAGGTACACATGCAGAGAAAGTCTCTACTCCAGAAAGAAAAACCTGCTGCCCCCTACATAGGGGAAGGGGTCCAATATAATCCACCTTCCACCAGGCGGCTGGCTGGTGCCCCAGAGGTGGCACCTCACACGGGCTGCTGTTGGTAAGTTGGGCACACAGCGGCCCCAGTACCCAGACCAGCCTTGGTGAGGTAAAGACCATGCTGAGTCATCCTTCCCAAGACGTTCCTCCAGCTTGTTAAGCTTCCCCCTTGTCCCTAAAGTCACGACAAGGGTCCTCAAGGAAACACGCAAGGGCAGGAGCTGCTCCTGAGGCGAGGGGGAGCGACCCAGCCTGCTCTTCTGCTCCTGCCTTCCCTGGACAGTTGCCCCCATCTCACACCAAAGCGGGGCCACTCACGGGGCACCTCGGGGGCGGGCAGGGGCAGTGGAGGAGCCCCCCCCCGCCCCCCCCCCCGCAGACCCCCCCAAGAGGCGAGTCCCTGAGACGGAGAGAGGGGAGGAGCCGCGCCTCGCCCCGGGGCAGCGGGACAACCAGCACTGTTTGCACAGTGAGGCTGGGCTGTGCGGAAGTCAGTCTGTGACCACCTATTTGTGCATTTGGACCTGTCTGTGTGTCTGCAGATAGGTCTGTCTGCCCGGGGACATCAGGAAAATAAAGGCCCGCCCGCCTGGCCTGTCAGGAAGGCGTCCAAGGAGCAAGAGGGTGGCTTGGCGCTCGAGGGAGCATCTCATTGAGCAAGGTCACCAAACAGGGCCTGGCCGTGGAACTGAGACCCTCGACGTCCTGTTCTCTGACACTTTGCGCTGGGCGGGCAGCTTTCGTCTCTTCTTAGGCCCGTGCAGGAGGGACCTGCAGCTGGAGAACGGGAACAAACAGCGCAGGGCCCCCTAGACCTAGGCCAGGGAATGGGCTGAGGCGCCAGACCAGGCCAGTGTCCCTTCAGTTGCAGCCAACTTGATTGTTTTCTGCTGATCCCCAAAATAATCTTACCCCAAGAACAATCATTCAAACACTGCAGACATGACTAAGACAGAGTGAACATTTACACTCTCTCTCTCTCTGTCTCTCTGTCTCTCTCTCTCCAGAACACTGCTAACAGCCTGAAAATGTGCTTCATGACAAAAGCTCTCAGAAAACTAGGAATAGAGGGGAACTTTCTCAACATGATAAGGGGTGTTGACGAAAGTCCCACCAGTAACTTCATACTGAAGGATTCCTCCCTAAGATCAGGAACAAAACAAGGACGGCCACTTTCACCACTGTTACTCAATATTGTACTGGATGTTCTAGGCAGAACAGTTGAACAAGTAAAAAGAAAAAAAAAAAGCATCCAAATTGGAAAGGAAAAAGAAAACAATCTCTATTTACAGGTGACAAGACCCTATACATAGAAAATTCCAAAGAATCCACAAGAAGCCTACTGGAGCCAGGAAACGAATTCAGCAAAGTAGCAGAGTACAAGATCAACACACAAAAATCAGTTGTGTCTGACCTGCAATGTTGTACATCTGCAATGAGCAATCTGAAAAGGAACTTAATAAGGCAATTCCAGGTACGATGGCAAACCAACAACAGAGTAAAATACCTGGCAGTAAATTTAACCAAGGTGAAAGACGAGTTCGTGGAAAAAGACAAAACATTGCCGAAAGAAATTTAAAATGGTCTAAATACACAGAACGGCATCCCGTGCCCATGGATTGGAAGACTTAATTTTTGTTAAGTCTTTGACTACCCAGAGTGTGCTGTGGATTTGGTTCAATCCCCATCAAAATTCTGATGGCCCCTTTTTCACAGAGGTAGAAAAGCTGGTCCTAAAATTCATACAGAATTGCAAGGGAGCCTGAGTAGCCAAAACAATATTGAAAAAGACGTACAAAGTTAGAAGATTCACCTTCCATATCTCAGCACTTAATACAAAGAGACGGTAATTAAAAAAAAAAAACATTTTGTTACCCACTCATGAATTGATGGGCACTTGGGTTGATTCCACATCTTTGCGATTGTGAATTGTGCTGCACAATCAACATTCAAGTGCAGGCCTCTTTTTGATAAAATGACTTTGTTTCCTTTCGGTAGATACCCAGTAGTGAGACTGATGGACCGAGTGGTAGGTCTACTTTTAGTTCTTTGAGGAATCTCCACACTGTTTTCCATAGGCGTTGTACTAATTTGCAGTCCCCAGCAACAGTACATAAGCATTCCTTTCTCTCTGCCTCCACACTGGTATCTGTTGTTTTTTGACTTTTTAATAATGGCCATTCTTGACAGGGGTAAGGTGATATCTCATTGTGGTTTTCATTTGCATTTCCCTGATGGTTAGTGGTGTTGAGCATTTTTTCATGTGTCTCTTGGCCATTTGTCTATCTTCTTTTGAAAAGCTTCTGGTAGTAAAAGTCATTGTAAATCAAGAAGGGGGAGGGGGGAGGAGGGGAGGGCTAAAAACCTACCTAACAGGCACAATGAACACTATTCGGGTGATGGGCATGCTAATAGCCCTGGCTTAAGCATTATAAAAGCTATCCATGTAGCAGAAACATTTGTGCCCCCTTAATATTTTGATATTAATAATAATCATTTTAAAAAATACAGTGTGTGGAGATACCTTAAAGCGATACAAGTGAATCTACCATTTGATCCAGCAATCCCGTTGCTGGGCATCTACCCAAAAGATCCAATGACACTCTACAAAAAAGACACCTGCACTCGAATGTTTATAGCAGCACAATTCATAATTGCAAGGCTGTGGAAACAGCCCAAGTGCCCATCAATCCAAGAATGGATTAATAAAATGTAGTATATGTATACCATGGAGTACTATTCAGCTGTAAGAAACAATGGTGACATAGCACATCTTATATTTTCCTGGTTAGAGCTGGAACCCATACTATTAAGTGAAGTTTCCCAAGAGTGGAAAAACAAGCACCACATATACTCACCAGCAAACTGGTATTAACTGAACAGCACCTAAGTGGTCACATAGGTACTACAGTAATAGGGTATTGGGCAGGTGGGAGGGGGGAGGGGGGCGGGTATATACATACATAATGAGTGAGATGTGCACCATCTGGGGGATGGTCATGATGGAGACTCAGACTTGTGGGGGGAGGGGGGGAAAATGGGCATTTATTGAAACCTTAAAATCTGTACCCCCATAATATGCCGAAATAAAAAAAAAAGAATTAATCAAAATAAAATATTATTGCAAGCATAAAAAAAAAAATACAGTGTGGTGCCATCATAAAGAAAGACATATAAACCAATGGAATAGAATTGACAACCCAGAAATAAACCTATGACTCTATGGCCAGTTGATTTTCAACAAGGGTGCCAAGACCATTAGGGGAAAAATACAAATGGGGTGCTGGGACAACTGGATAGCAGCATGCAAAATAATGAAGGTGGACCCCTACCTCATGCCATATACAAAAATTAATTCAAAATGGCCAACGACCTAAAAATAGGAGCTAGCAATATCAAACTAGTAGAATAAAAACGTAAGGGTAAATCTCCACGACCTTGGATTTGGCAATGAATGTTTACGTCCACCAAAAGCTTGAGCAAAAAGGAAACATAGGTAAATTGAACTCCATTAACATTTTAAACTTTTGTGCATCAAAGGGAAAGACAACCTTCAGAATAGGTGAAAGCATTTTAAAATCATAGATCCTAGGAGACTCTAGTATCCAGAATATATAAAGGACTCTTACCACTCAACAACTAAGAGACTAAAAACTCAGTTTAAAACTGGGCAAAAGACTTGAGTAGCCATCTCTACGAAGGAGATATAGAAGTAACCAACAGGCACATGAAAACATGCTCAACGCCGACAGTGATCAGGGAAGTACTGACAAAGACCACAATGAGACACAACTTCACACCCACTAGGATGTCTATAATTTAAAAAATGGAAAAGAACAAGCATTGCAAAGTTTAAACACAGAATCACCACATGACTCAGCAATTGTGCTCCTAGGTATATACCCAAGAGAAGTGAAAACATCGACTGAAACAAATACTTGTACCCAAATGTTCACAGTAGCACTGTTCACAACAGCCAAAAGGCCGAAACAACCTAAATGCCCATCAGGGGATGAATAAATAAAGAGGATGTGGTATATCCAGACAATGAAAGAGTATGCAGCCTTAAAACAAAAAAGGAATGAAGTAGTAACACATGCTACAACAAGGGAATCCCTCAAAAACATTATGCTGAGTGAGAGAAGCCAGACACAAAAGGTCACATGTGGCATGATTCCATTATAGGAAACGTCTGGAATAGGCAAATCCATAGGGTGAGAAAGTGGATCGGTGGGGCTGGGACAGGGGCTGCGGCTGGGGGTGGGGGGCTAGGTGGGGGGTGGGGAGTGTCCGCTTAATGGTAGTGCCCGTTAAATGGGATTGAAAGCTTGATGGGTTTTCTTTTGAGGTGATGAAAATATTGTGAAACTAGGTAGAGGCGACGATTGCGCAACATTGTGAATGGACTAAATGCCACTGAATTATTCACTTTGAAATGGCATATTTTATGGTATTTTGCAACCGTGATAACTTCGCTCATATCTGATTCTACAAGGCTTGCAAGCTCAAAGAGCTGACTTAAAAAAAAAAAAAATCCTGCTTTGTAGGACAAACAAATGACAGCTAAAAATACCAATATCAGATTTTGGCATTTTTCAAGAGAAACCTCCACAGTGTGTCTTTAGGCCACAATAGATTCACCTCAAGCTACTATATGGTGAACAACCCCAGACCTAGAAAAGTAACAACTGATGTTTTTGATCACTCTAAAGCACTTCCACATCAGCAAGGAACAATGTAATTGTTTTAAGCATGCTTTTACTGCTTAGAATATTTTCTTATACGCCCCTTCCTCAAAGATTGGCAATTCCCGAGACCAAGGTAAGAATAATAATGCTATCATTTGCTCAGAGCGCCCATTTGGGCCAGGAATCACGCTTTACATAAGTTATCACTAATCTTTGCAGCAAACTCCCAAAACTTGTTTTACAATCTCGCTTTTAAAGGTGAGGAAATACACAATCTAGGTAACTTGTGCAAGGTCACAAATTGAATGCACCCCCAGATGGTGGGGATAATCACGTCCCAAACACTTTAGACATGTGTGAGTTTAGCCGACTTTGTTGGGATATGGTCTAAGCAATCTGTTCTTCAATACTTCCAGGCCCAGAGAGACTGTCCTCCCCCGTGCAGGCTGGACTGCACCTGGAATACTGTGCTCAGTTCTGGGAGCCACACACACCCAGCAAAGGGTGTCAACAAACAGTCAGGGCCTGGTCAGGGATGGGATGGACTTCCTGCCTGCCATTGGCACGGTTCAAACACTGCTTTCCGGGAATGCTGAAGAGAGGGTTCAAATCATAGAAGAGACTGGACTAGACGATCTGCAAGGTTCCTTGGATGCTGCGCTTCTGTAGTTTTACACTAAAAGAGCATCTGATGGGCTTTAGGTCGCATACTAAAATTACCTGTCAGACTCAAATGACTAGGATACACTGGTGAATACAAAGCAGGAAAAAGGGTAGAACTATTTTCATCAAGTTTAAACACATAATCTTGTCCATCGGGAGAAGGGATCAGTGACCTCTCAGCCTTCCTTGCCAGTCTGTCACAAGGTCGGCATTTTAATCTTTTACAGACAGCCTCTCGACAAAACAACAGACTTGATTTGTAATGCCTGACTGGGAAGAGTGCTCATTTTCTGTTAGGCGGGGAGAGAATAAATTGCTTTAAAGTGGTTTGCATTTTATGAACCTGTAGCCATTCTTTTCAAAGACGACAGCGTGTCCATTTTATACATGGTCAGTCACTGTTTTCAAAGATTTGAATCAACCTAGGCCAGAGTGTTTCCCTGAAAAATGGAACAGCTTGATTTGGGGAGGGGCGCAGCCAAAATGTTATGTCATACAATTGGCTTTGACCCAACTTCCTGCACCAGCTTGGAGGAGTCTTTGGGAAAAGCAGATTCTTTTTCAGACTTGTTTCTGAAGGCAGCCTCAGCATTGGTATGACGTAGTTCTCATAGGTAACCATAGGACAGTTTACGTCTACTACCTTCCGTAAGTGCTAAAGCTTACGTGGTCGCTTGCGGTTGTTTATGAGCAACTCTGGCGCTCAATGAAGCACTCTCTTTTAGCCAGCACATCACACCCCCACTCAGGTTTCTTTTTTACTTCCCACTCAATTGCATTATGACTGTATTTTGAATGTTCCTAAGGAGCTCATGAATTTTGCTTTTCTCATTGGAAGTAGGTGTTATGATCCCCATTTTGTATGTGATGAAACAAATACAGAGAAACACAGAGAGATTTAGGCAAGGACTCAGAAGAAATCAGGGGTAGAATCTGGAACGGAAATCAAACAGTGGATACAATCGTGTGCTCGTATATGTATATCTAATTTTGTTAGAGTAAATTATGCATGACTGTTGATAGAATCTTTATAATTCACACGTGTCCATTTGCGCGAAGCCTCTCCTCGGGGTGGCACCACGTGCTGTACGTGTTCTTTTGTGGTTATTGATTCTCAGGGCTCTCACGGTGACTGAGAAACACACTATGTAGAGTCACAAAAGCACTATGTGATTTGAACCTGAACTTTTTACTGTGAACACTGATGGAGAAACACCTGGTATATCCCCTAACATCAGAGCCACCCTATACCCTCCTTAATGCCACAGAAGCCGTGTATCTCGATGCTGGGTCAGGGACTAAATTTCAGGCAATGCCATTCAGGTAAATTGGGAAAGGTTTCAATATTAGTGAAGGAAAAGTATTTTATATATATATATATATATATATATATATATATAGAGAGAGAGAGAGAGAGAGAGAGAGAGAGCAATAAAACATTTAAGCAATGCCTTACAAATACCATCTCAGTTCATCCTCAGGCTTCTTTCTGGTAGACGTATCCCTTTTACAGACAAGGACAGTGAGGTTCAGAGAGGCTATCTTGCCTAAGGCAAAGACCAGAGCCAGGATTCCATCTCAGCTCTGTCCCACTCCGATGCTGACACATCACACTGCCTCCTCAACATTTAACTACTGTTTTCAAAGCAAAGACATTAGGGAAGGGGGAGTGGTGGAAATCAAACAAGAACTTACTGGTTGGAGAGAAAAAAATCTTAGCAGAGCTCCTCGTGCCAGTGATTCTCCCAGAGACTGTCCGTTAGCATCTTCATTGCCCCACAGAATACATTCGTTTAGAGACGTAGAATCTGAGGGCCCTTAAGAAGAAGTAAATCATCAATCCCAACACGTAAAGCACTTATCACTTTTGCTGATCCTTTAATATCAATCGTCATTGCTCAATGAAGATTTGAAATAATTATGGAAAGTCTAATAGGTAACAGATGCTGTATTTTCACCTCTTAACCACTGAGGCATTATTATTAACCAGAATTCAATTTGGCTGTGCAACTGAAAACCTGAGTACAGCTGGCCCTCCCTCTCCGTGGGTTCCTCATCCATGGATCCAACCAACCTCAGATCAAAACCATTCGAGGAAAGAGAAATTCCACAAAGTTCCAAAAAGCAAAGCTCGAATTTGCCAGGCACCCAGTACCGCCTTGAATCTAGGCGAATGAAGTGCCGTGTGGGCATTGTGTTAGGTATTATCAGTAATCTAGAGATGATTTAAATTATATTGGAGGATCGCATAGGTTATTTGCAAATGCTGTGCCATCTTCGGTGAGGGTCTTGAGCATCAGAGGCAATGGTATCTGCAGGGGAGGGGGGGTGGTGTCCTGGAACCAGTCCCTGGTGAATAGCAAGGGAGCCTGTATTAAGTTTACAAATGCTGAAGGTACAGGCCGTGGCTCCCCATTGTCATGCCCTAAACGAATTTGCAAAAGCAAATGTGCCTCTGACAAACAGCATCCATGTTTACAGGTCTAATCAATTGACAACTTGGAAACGGTATGTGTTCCAACTAAATCAGATCTCATCACAGAAGCTCTTGGCAAGACTGTTGGCTGCCTCATTTACTGATAAACAAACAAACAAACAAACAAACAAAAACAAGGCCTTATATCCAAGGAAAACTCTCCTTATCCTTCTTCCTCACTACTTCAAAGCACCTCTTTTTAGTGTTACTCGTACCATTCTCTCCAATATAAGAGGAAAGGATAACCTCTTCTTTATCTTTCCCACAGCGCAGATGCGTCCCATCGTTAAATATACCCCAACACTCTGGTTAATAACGTCTCAGTGTTCCATTATGTGCTAAGCACTCCCCCATACGAAGACTTTTTGGTTGTTTCCAATGTATTGATATTGTAAAGAACGCTGCGGTGATTATCATTGGAGCTATATATTTGCAGGCATTCAAGAAAAGTTCCTTAGGATACATTCTTACAGAACAGCTCTTGGCCATGCCCACATCATCCTCCAACAAGGCTGCCCCAAAGTCCACTTCCACCAGTAGCACAGGCAACCGCCAGTTTTCTTGCACCCTTGCCTTGTTCTGTGTGTGTTTGCCAATCTCACGGCCAAAATAGTGCTGTCTCCTTTGTTTTAATTCACACCTTCGACCACCGGTGAGCTTAAGTCTTTTGTACATTTGTTGAATAGTAACTAACCCTCAATCTTCCATACATGTTGCGAATATTCTTCTGGTCAAGGTAACCAGGTACATTTTATGGTCTTTGGGGAGGCTCAGAAGCTTAAATTTTTTCATGTAATTGAATCTAGCAATCTCTTCCTTTATTGTTCCCGCCTGACGTTCTGAACTGGAATATTTTCTTCTAGTGCTTCTATGGCTTCACCGTCTAAACTTAAAGGATGAATTAATTCACCTTGAAGCAAGGATACACGAAGCAAGGACAAATGAAGCAAGGATAAAATGAAGCAAGGATACATTTTTTTCCAGTTGTCCCAACACCATTCACTAAATGATCCAGCCGTTCTGACATGTTCTGAGTCCGAGGGCGTTCATAGGTCTGTTTCTTGCCTCTGTTCTGTTCCACTAACCTATCAGTTGAGGCACCAATACCACTGTCGTAGCTTATCCTCTTGTTGTATGGTCTTACATGTTTGGTAACTGATTTGGCAATCCTTTTATTGGTCTTCATTATCAAAATTTTATTTGTAATTCTGAGGAATTTTTAAAATAAACCTTTGAATCATTCTGCCAAGTCAAAAACCTTCTAATGAGATCTTTTACGGTAATCTTCTCACCCCCAACTTGGTGTATTTCGCCAATCAGTCAAGGCTCTTCTTGAGTCACCGAGTAAAGGGTTCTAGCTGTCATTGTACAGGTCCTACAGATTTTGTATAATGTTTATTACTAGATATATTTTTTGTTATGTGACTGTGATCTTCTATTTCACCACATCTTCTAGCTAGTTGCTGCTGATATTTAAGAAAGCTATTGGTTTTTGTTGGTGTGTTTTGTAACCTAATACCTTAGCTGACTCTCCTTAGTTCTCACGGTTCTCTAGTTTTGTTCCAGACAATCACATTATCGCTAAATATAGATGGCGTTGTCTCTTTTCTTTCTAATATTCACAGCTCATTTCTTCTTCTCCTCTCATCGCATTGCCTAGAATTTTTAAACCATGTAAGACAATAGCTATGATCATAGACATTCTGGAGTGGATCCTGATTTTAATGAGAATGCACTCATGTTTCATTGTGAAGCATAATGCTGGCTGCCGGTTTAAGATAG
The DNA here is from genome assembly GCF_040939455.1 of Microcebus murinus. Lineage (NCBI taxonomy): Eukaryota > Metazoa > Chordata > Mammalia > Primates > Cheirogaleidae > Microcebus > Microcebus murinus. Next base: position 1,073,351 of record NW_027438951.1, on the reverse strand, counting down.
GTGTTTTTTTATTATTATTATTGTTGTTATTAAATTAGGGATCTCCTTGTTTACTACAGGACCACGATTTGTTGGTCCTAGTTTACTGCAAGGCTTCTGTTGTCACTTTATTTCATTTTTAATCTGAAACGGAAGTAGGATTTCATCAAATGCTTTTAAAATTCACTGCCATAATCCTATTTTCCCCCCTGCTTATTAATCATTGAATAGCAACAGATTTTCCAATATTAAAGTGTTTTTGCATCCCTGACATAAATATCACAAGCGCTAATGCTTTCTTTAAGATTTCCGGATCAACATTGCTAAGCAAAAGTGTGTCTGTAGTCTTCTCTTGAGTGGCATGAGGAGCTGTATTTCCCTCTAATTTGGTCTTGAGGTCTCTCTCTCTCTCTCTGGAGAGAGGCTATAAACTCTAGCCTTGCCCTGACAGGCCTCAAGGGGAGGTGGTCGTGGATATTCACAGAGTGCCTTTCACGGGATACCTCTTTATCCTGGTGGACCGTCTAATGCCTAAGTGTCCGACCCATGACCAGGTGTCCCTCTTGCAGGAAACCTGTTTATGCTAGCATATGCCCTTGTGGCTCTTGTCTGACCTGTGCCCAGTTTCTTCCTACTACGATAGCCGCCAGGAGATAGCTGGTCAGGAGAGCCCTGACTAGGAAAGAAGCTAGGGTCAGCTGTGTTGGTCAGGTGAGACACAGAGGAGGTAACTCAACAAAACACATGAAATAACAGAAGAGGTGTGTATTATTTACAGGTCCCAGGGAGAGGAGAGCAGCATGCCTCCCAGGACCAACCGGAAGGAGGGAGCCATCCGGGACATGTACGCCCAACCAGCGCGTAGGAGGAAGAAAGAGCCAGGGAAGGAGCCAGGCCTTTACTGGGGTCCAGGGCATTACCCAAGCTGGTTTCCCTCAGGGAGTTCTAGTCTGTGGGCCTACAGCAAGCAGGTACATGTTCCAGGGGGTCACACTGTGACTGAGAGTGGTCACTTGGTCACTGCAACAGATCTGAACAGCCCAGGTGGGGTGTGGGGGTCAGTGGGGCGAGTCCAGTAGGTTGTCTCTAGCCATCCCTTAGGGAGGTGGTCATCAGGAGGAAGCTGTACAAGGCAGATATCCAGACTGAGCACACTGAGGAGCTGGGAGGCAGCAGAGGACTGGACACTGTGTCAAGGGTGACTGAGCCCTGCTTCTGGTATGAGAAAGCCCAACCTATATTCAAAGTGGATGCTGATGCAACATAAAATTATAAGAATTCGCTGCAGGGCTTATATCTGTTTCATAAAATTAGTCAGGGATCTTCCCATCGCTTTTCTATACCGAAACGGCTTAAGCAGCGTAGGAATTATTTAATCCATTATAGGTCTTGTTTTCAAAACAAAAGTCTTTTATTTTGATGTGGTTCAATTGGATTCTTCTTTGCCTCTTGAGCTTTTGACCCCCATTCTATACAGAGCTCAGGGGTAAGACTGACAACCTTGTGCGGTATTCAGTCCTGTTGCGTAGTTGCCTGTGCAAGGGAAGAGCAGTTACTGTGCGGCATGCTGAGGTCACCCTCCTAAAAGCCGATGGCTCACTGGGACACTTACAGAATGCCTCTGCTTCTGCCTATGCCTCTGTCACCAGAAAAGATCCTGATCCTCATTGCTATGGCACCCCTGTGGCACAGCCCAGGGACCAATTCGACCATTGCCATGGAGGAAGTCCAGAACACCGGTGATACTGATCTGAGGCTCTCTGGAAGAAGAAACATACAAATATGAAGAGGGTATATAGCGCCTGCCCCCACCCAGGAAGTATATCCAGTATCCACAGACGGACACACACACAGACACACAGACACACAGACACACACACACACACACATACACACTCAGGCACGCACACGCGCCCTGGGAAAGTTGCCTGATGGTAGCCGAGTAGTGAACGGCCTTCAAGAACATTGCTGGAGGGCAGTGGGGAGATGTGAATCATCCCCCACTTCCTGAGACTTAAAGGCAACCTCATGAGTGAGCTTGGAGGGGTTTTAGGCAAGACATAACAAAAACTGGGTAATGGTGGATGGTGGGAGAGAAGAAGATGGAGCACGGCAGAGGGTGAGCATGGGTGAAGGCTTGGAGAAGACACCCACTCTCTGCCCTGTGAGCCACCGAGATTGAAGCAGAGGCAATGAGGAGAGAAGAAAGGCTGGTTTGGGCAGGCTCTTAAAGGGGAGTGGGGGAAATGACGCCTTTCTCCAACCAGAGAATTTTGGCCCCTCCTGTGTTCTCCTTCCGCACCCACCGGAAGTGTCAAGAGTGTTTGGTGGTACACTGTGAGGTCTAAGCCATCCCAAGATTACCACCGGCTAGGAGGATGTCCTTGCTGACCAGTCAAAGCTTAAGAGTGTGGCTCTTCACTGTCCTGGGGAGAGCATGTAGAGGGAGGCCAGGAGCCCTGGCATAGGCCACCGTTGGCTCAGGCACAGCAGAGGTGAGTGGGAAACCAGCCCAGGAACCCTGGGAGCCCAGCATAGACTCAGAACCACCAACCACGAGTGCTAACCTGCCAATCGCAAGCATCTGAGAGAGGATGAATCAGAAGACGCCCTGCCAACTCAACACCAAAGACGTCGAGAGGGTCACACGACACTACCCATTGATCCTCCTCTATTTCCCCACCTGCCTCACCCCCAGGACTCCCACCTGTCCTGATCTGGCACAAACCCCGCCGTGCTCAGCCTGCATCCTTTTTCATAAAACCACCCTTCCCATGCACCCCCCATCCACGGCCCCCAAAGTGATGCCCTTGTGGGCTCACCTTGTTTCCCCACAGTTGAAGAAGACCATAGCGACGGTAACATTAGCCCTTTGTGAGAGCTCCAGAAGGCCAAAAGGAACAACAGGCCCCAAAATACTAGTCTGTTCCCACAGGGTGAAGAAGAAGAAGAAGATGGAAAGAAGGCAGACCCAGAACAGGAGAGCCCACATGACTCTGCCTCTCCAAGCATACGGCCAGCTTCTGCATCTCCAGAGGAGGCTCCCGAGTAACAGCCAACCCTGTAGAGACTAAATCTCACACCAAAAGGGTGGGCCCACTGATGGTGACAGTTAATAAAATTGGGAGGTTGTGAAGAGCTGTGCCTATAGTTTTGTAAGTTCGCCGGTGGTGGGGAGGAAGGAAGAAAGGGAAGCAGCAGCTATGTGCGGAGGGAGGGTCCTGCAGAGTCGGCGGTCGGACTGGCAGGTCGACAGGTACGCAGACCGTGGGGATAAGGACCAGGTTGCGGCTGAGCGCTGAAGACAGGTTTCCCTCTTTGACACTTTTACCCACAGGCAAGAAGGGAAAAGCCTCTGTGTCTCAGGGGGAGAGGGAGAGGAGTGTAGCTGGGAAGGGGAAAGTGGGGAGATGTCAGGGTTTAGATTGCCAGAGCCCAGATGGGGAGATAGATAGATGTGTGATGTGGTAGGGGGGTGATGGTGTGTCATAAAAGGTCTGACTCCATTTTTTGATGCTGACAGCTTTGAAGACTCTCCCCTCCCTCTTTCCCTTCTGCCCCACATCCGGACAAGCTGATCAGGAACTCTGGCAGGAAGCTGAAACCACGCCAGCCCCCGCCAGGGTATGGGAACCCTCACTTCAGTCCCAACCCCTCACCACCATAGAACCCCGAGGCAGGCCGTCTCCTTTCCCGGCTCTTGGAAACCATTCTCGAACCTGCGTGGGAGGGAGCCAGCCCAGCCCTGCCCAGAAAGCTTGTCTCATTATGCGAGTAATAAACCTGTCATTCCCTACTGGACGTCAGACTCGATGTTCGCACCACATCTGGGGCGGGCGGGCCCATCTCACTTCTGTGGAGTGACTACAATAAGCTCACGGAGCTTCATTAATGGAATACGTATATAACATGCATTTGGCTATGGCACTTTACAGAAGATACCAGTATTTCAGGAAATAAATATGTCTTGAGCAGGGGTCCTCAAACTTTTTAAACAGGGAGCCAGTTCACTGTCCCTCAGACCACTGGAGGGCCGTTGGAGAGTGCGGGCGCACATTCCACACATGCGCACTGTGGGCCCCGGACGAGTCGGCTGCTAAGCAGGACAGGCAGCGCTGGCAAAAACACCCGGTGGGCCGGATAAATGTCCTCGGCGGGCCGCATGTGGCCCGCGGGGGCTGTAGTTTGAGGACCCCTGGTCTTGAGTGCCTAGTATGTCTCAGACACAGTTACAGGCGCTGGGCTCACAGTGAGGAACATGATGTCAAAAACTCCTGCCATTGGGAGTCTGCGTTTCCGTGGGTAAGGGGGTGGTTGAGGGTGGGGCGTGGTGGGGACAGCCACCATAGCAAGGGCTCGTGGAGCAATGCCTGAGCGGTTAACATCTTGAGTTGAGAACTGAACAATGAGACAGAATGAGCAGTATGAAGATTGTGAGGAGGAAAATTTTGGGTAGAAGGACCAGCAAGTAGCCACGTCATGAGGTAAGAAGAAGGGCAGTGTATTGAGGAAGAGCCAAGAGACCAGTGTGAACAGGGCAGCGAGAGAGAGGGGCAGAGTAGGGCCAGGAGACTGAGACCAGAGAGATCCACAAAGATGGGACCACGTGGGGCTCTGCCGAAAAGTGTGCACTTTATTATTATAGTGAAAGTTAAAAACGGAGTTACAAAGCAAGCAAAGAACCATAGGTCCAGATCCAAACCCAGCTCTGAAACTTCCCGCCTGTTGCCTTGAGAAAGCCACCTAATTTGCCTGAGCCTGTGTTTCCTCATTTGCAAAAAAGTGCATCATAAGTCAACATCACAGAACTTTTGTGAGGATTAAGTCAGACATAGTGATTAGCAGGTAGTCACAGATCAACAGACAGTGGCTGTGGTGGTCGCTATTTACCACTCTCTGAAATGCTTTTGCCTTGAACACACCTGGGGGTGCCGATGAGCCGAGCCAAGCTGTGCTCTGCATCACGGCTCACTTTGGCCTTGAGCCTCGGAAGGTCATTGCCCAGAGTACTGCTCCTGAAGTTAACAGCTACCATTGCAGGAAGCTGGCCTCAAAGAGACTATCAAACAGAGAGAGTGACTCTGAGGGCAGCATCAGAGGACACACTAGGGTGGCTAAGTTACAGCTCGTGCAGAAATTCATCCATTTGCAGGGCAAAGACATCTGCTAGAAGCCCATGCTTCTAGAAAACATGGCAAAGATGTTAGGTTAATAAACGTGAAAATTTAGGGGCAAACACGTTTGAGGTTCCGAATCTCCAGGGAGGACTTGGGGCAATCACTTTGCTCCGTATGGCCGGGGCAAAATAACACAAAGGGCCGTGTCTTAGTCAGTTCTGTGCTACTATTAACAGAATGCCTGAGACCAAGTAATTTACAAGGAACGGAAATTTATTTCTCACAGTCCTGGAGGATGGGAAATCCAAGATCAAGGTCCTGGAAGGCTCGGTCTCTGGTTCCAAGATCCTGCCTCATGGTGGAATCCTCCAGAGAGAAGAACGCTGTGCCCTCACAGGACAAAAGAACAGAAGAGAGCAGCGAAGCCACGCCCACAAGCAAGCCCTTTTTATGACAACATCCATGCATTCACGAGGGCGGAGCCCTCCTGACTTAACACTTCCTCAAAGGCCACACCTTCCAACACTGTTGCAGTGAGGATTACATTTTCAACGCATGAAGTTTGGAAGACACGTTCAGACCATAGCAACCAGTAATTACAAAATGATAACAACAGGCCCAGATGCTTCAAAGATCAGACTACTTCTAGGTGTTACACACTGCTTCAGGGTCTAGAAAAAAGATGGAACTTCCCCAACTCACTCCACGAAGGTCTTCCTTTGTCCGGCCGGGGCTGGTGAGCCCTTGCTCCCAGGAGTCATGTATGGACTCTGCGACTTTTTTCACTATGGCCTCCCTCATCTGTTCTCTCCAATGACCATTAAAGGGTGGATAGTGACACTTCTGTTTCAACTTTTCTCACATCCTTTCTGTTTGTCCACTCTTGTATTGTGTCTTAGGAAAATCCCATGGTTCGATCCCTGGGTTCATTGAATTATATGTCAGATGCATCCATGTTACTGTTTGTCCCATTCGAACATTTGTTTTTCTATTTCAACTATCACTTCTGATTTCAAAATTTTGAAATTGTTCTTTCCTGTATCAACCTATTTTTGTTTGATGGATGTGGCGTCCCCTCATCCCAATTAATTATACTTTTCTTTTCATGTGAGACTATTATCCCTTTGCCCCTGATACAGAAGGCATATTTTAGTTGAGGGGAGGGAGGGAAGTACTTTGTGGTGGGAAGTGAGGAGGCTTAGCACTTTATGAGGGCAGGAGAGCGAGGTCTGTACTTGAAGGCCCCAAGGAAAGGTGCCTTTGTCAGAGGACGTGAGTGAGGGCAGACATTTGTGAGGGAGGCGATGGAGTGCTGTCCATTGTGAGGGTAAGTAAGTCGGGGAAGGCATCGCTGAGGGGAGGGAAGGTCTTTGTGAGGAGGGGTAAAGGAGAGAAGGCTTTCATGAGGGGTGAGAGGGTGGTAAGATCTCTGTGCGGGCAGGTGGGAGAGCTTAATGCCTTCTGAGGGGAGTTGAGTGGTGGAAGTCATTTATAAGAGAAGGGAATGCCATTGGGGGAGAGGTGAGGGAGGGAAGGCTTTTGTGGATGGAGATAAGGGTGGAAAGGCTTTTGCAAGGGGAGCTAAAGGAGCTTAGTACTCTGTGAGAGGACAGGAGGGAAGGAAAGCTTTTTATTTTTTTGACAGGGGGTGAGTGATGGAAAACATTTGTGAGATGAGGTGAGGGAGGTTAGCTTAGCACTCTGTCTGCAGAGGGGAGGTATGTTGCTTAGAATACTTTCAAAGGGGAGCTGAGAGAGGGAAGGCCTTTGTGAAGGGAGATGGGGGAGGCTGGTACTTTGTGAGGGCAGGTGAGAGGGAAGATCTAGTAAAGAAGGTGAGTCATGAAATGCATTAGTGAGAGCTGTAAGGAAGAAAAGGCTTTTTTGAGGGAAGTATGAGATTAGCAGTTTTGAAAGGGGAGGTGAGTGAGTGAAAGGTTTTTCGAGGTGAGGTGAGGGAGGTAAGGGTTTTTTGAGGGTACATTCAAGAGAGAGGCTGCTGAGAGAGGAGGGGAGAGAGGGTAGGCCTTTCCAATGAAGGTGAGAGAGGGAAGGCCTCTGTGACTAGAAGTGAGAGAGAAAAGAACTAACTGTGTGAAGGGAGGGGGGTGAGGGAAGGTCTCTCTGCTAGGAGATGAGGAAGGTTAGAGCTTTGGGAGGGGCCTTTATGGAGGAGCAGGGGGAGGGCAGAACTTGAGAGGGGAGGTGAGGGAGGGAAGGCCTTTTGGCAATAGCAGGCAACGAAGGGAAACCAAATGTGAGAGTGAGTCCAGCAGTGAGTGAGGCGTTAGTGAGGAAAGAAGCCCCGTGAAGTGAGGTGAAGGAGGCTAGTCCTCTGTGAGGGCCCATGAGGAAGAGAAGGCCTTTGATACCAGAGTTGAAGAAGTTAGTACTTTTAGAGGGAGGTGAGGGAGGTTAGACCGTCGAGGAGGTGAGGGAGGGGATGCTTTAATGAGGGTTAGTGAAGGGAGGGAAGGCCTTTGTGAGGGAAGGTGGGAGAAGCTAGTACAGTCCTTCTTCAGGTGATGTGAGGGAGTGAAGACATCTGAGAGGGTAGAGGGTAGAGGATGGAGGAAAATCCACTGTTGGGGGAGGTGAGGGACTGAAATCTTTTGTGAAGAAGGTAAAGGAGAGAAGTCCTTCGCAATAGGAGGTGAGGGATGTGAAACCTTTGCGAGGAGAGATGATAGAGGGAAGTTCTTTGTAAGGGAGGTAAAAGAGATTAGTACTTTGTGTGAGGGAGGAGACAGTGAAGGTATTTGTGAGAGAAGGGAATGCCAGTATGAGGAAAGGTCTTTTCAAGGGGAGGTGAACAAAGGAAACAAGACCCTAATTGTATACGAGGTTGAACTCATCCAAAAGGCCTTACATGAGGAGGGGCAGAAGAACACCTTATGAGAATAAAAGGTGTCACCCTCAATGAATAGCTAAAACTTTTGAGTGTACATGCAAAACGAAAAGCTTCGTCATTTAAAAGCAAGAAACAGATGACAGGAAATTCAGGAAGAAGTAGACAGAAAACATCCATAGAAGTGAATTTGTGTTTGCCATTCTCAGCCTGGGACAGGTCAAATGGACTGATTAACCCCAAGAAAGGTGGCATTTATTGAACACGTAGGTCCAGAAGCACTCTCCCACACACCTTTCAGTATTAACACATGTGTCACTTGAAACGACGCTTAGAGGTAGGGTCTCTTATTTTCCCATTTTCCCAGTTAAGAAACTGAAACACAGAGAGGGCAAAAGTGAAGATATAGAAGAACTAAATAACATAATTGGTAAGGCATATCAAATCCATAAAATTAATTCATTAAAATTACATTCAATTAACTAATTAAAATTAAATCTATACCCTGAAAACAATGAATGCACCTTCTTTTCAACTGTCCGTGTAGCATTCCTAAAAAGTGGCTATCTGTTAGGCCACAGAGAAAATGTCAATAGAGTCTTAAAAGTAAAAATAAATAAAGAAGTACGACAGAGCTAGCAATTGATTTAAAAAAAACACCCCCATAATCTGGCAAATTTAACATTCTGCCTTAAGCTCTTGACCCAATGCCAAATTTAAAAAGTATCTACAAAATAGTGACAATGAAAGCACTGTGTATTCGGACCCATGTGGTAAGGTTTAAGGCAGTGCTCTGGGGAAATTTTATAGCCTAAGATACTTATGTTAATTAACCAGAAAACAAGAAAATAAAGGAATTAAGGGTCCAGCTCAAAAAGCTAGAAAACAAACCAAAAATAAACCCGAGAAAACCAGAATGAAAGAAAAAGTAGAGAGAAAAGCAGGAATCCATTAATTAGAAAGTAGTAGAATAAATCCAAGAGGAGGCACTTCAAAACAACAAAATGGATACACCGTTAGCTAACATAATCAGTTAAAAGGGGGAGAAAGCACACATATACAAAACAAGAAAAGAAAGCGGGAGATAAGCACAGATACAGACTTCACTATATGGATCGTGAATGACAGGACACTGTTTGTCACAGGTACATAAGTTTGGGAACCTGGAGAAAAAGTTTGGCTTTCTAGGAAAGCATACATTACCCAAATTCACCTTAGAAGAAAGGAGCTCTTTAAAAATTAAAAACCACTTACTATAAAAGAGATAGAGAAGGTTGCTCAAAGGCAACCTGCAGAGGAGACATCACCAAAATGGTGGAGTACAAGCAGTGTGGCTTCACTCTCTCCCACAGAAAACCAAAAACAAATATCCAGTGCCAGAACTATCACCAGTAATATCCCAGAACCAAAATCTGAGGCTGAGACCATCCCTGGGGTCACAGAGAACTGAGAAACTCTGAGCAGATGGTAAGAGAAACAGACTTCTCTATCCGTGATGCCCCTCCCCCAACCCGCCAGGCACTGCACACAGAAAACTCCCCTTGGACTCTGCACTGGGAAAAAGTGAGATCCAGGTGGACAACCAACTTCCCCACCACCTTGATTTCCCTTGTAGGAAACCTCTTCCTGCCTCAACCAACCAACGGGAAGGATCACAAGTGCCTGTAGAGTGAAAAACAAAACAAAACAAAACAAAACAAAACAAAAAAACCCTGAGGTCAGCTAGAGACAAAGAGGTGGGGACAGAACTAGGATCCCCAGACTGCAAAACCCTGCTCTTTATCTCAGCCAAAGGAGGTGCCAAGTCAGAGTGGCCATTTAGCAGCACCATGCTGTAGGAGGCATGCTCTATGGGTCTTCTAGGCAGAAACCCCTAGCCAGCTTTCCCACATAGCCAGGGCATACCTTTCGGGACCCCACCCCCCACTGGGACTCCAAACATTTGCTAGAGCCAAGGCAAGCCTGGGCTTAAGGTGCCATCTGGTGCCTAAAAGGACACAGCGATCTAGGATTAATTCGACTCACAGGCAAAGAACCTCTAAGCGAACATATCCTAGAAAGATCAAAACAAGCCAGACAGCAAAGGCTGGAACAAATAACTAATCCTCTGATGCAAAGCCACAGACATGTATCCACAAGAAACAACAGCAAACAGAGAACCACGACCTCCCCAAATGGACAAAGCAAGGACTCAGCGACCAACCCTAACCAGATGGCAATGTGTGAGCTCTCAGATCAAGAATTCAAAATAGCAGTTCTAGGGGAACTCAGCAAATTCCAAGATAACACAGAAAAATCAGGTCAGAAATTTATCAGAAAAATTTAATGAAGAAAATAGAAATAATTTTTAAAAATCAAACAGAAATCCTAGAACTGAGAAATAAATTTCCTGAATTGAAAAATGCATTAGAGACTCTCAACAGTGGAAGAGATCAAGCAGAAGAATGAGTCATTGAGTTCCAATGCACAGTCAGAGGAAGGGATAAATGGGAACAAAGAATGCCCGCAAGATATAGAGAGTAACCTCAAAAGAGCAAGTCTGGGAATCATTGGCATCCCAGAGGGAGTTGGGAGAGAGCAAGGGGTAGAAAGCTTACTCAAAGAAATAACAGCAGGAGACTTTCCAAACCTAGAAAAAAGTGCAAATATCCATGTATAGAAAGGCCAGAGAGATTCCACCCATATAAGACTACCCCAGGGCATGTAATAAACTCTCAAAGGTTTATTACATGGTCAAGGACAATGAGAGGATCCTAAAAGCAGCAAGAGAAAAGAAGCAGATAACACGCAAAGGATCTGCAATTCCTCTGGCAACAGACTTCTCGGAGAAAAGCGTACCGGCCAGGAGGGAATGGAATGACATGTTCAAAATGCCAAAGGAGAGAACCCAAAAAACTGCCAACCACCACTGTGGTACCCAGCAAAGCTTTTGTTTAAACAGGAAGAAAAAATAAAGTCTTTCCCAGACAAACAAAAGCTAAAGGAATTCATCACCACTAGACCTGTCTTACAAGAAATGCTAAGGGGAGTTCTTTGATCTGAAAGAAAAGGACACCAACGTGCAAAAAGGAAGACATTTGAAGGTACAAAACTCACTGGTAGAAGTGAGTACAACAGAAAAATTCAGAATACTCTAGTAGTGTAATCCACTTCATATCTCCAGTAAGAAGATGAAAAGTCAAAGCTATCAAAAATAATAACTACAGCAGCCTCTTAAGAGATAGGCAATATAAAAAGGTATAAATTGAGACAACAGCAAGTCAAAATGTGGGCAAGATGCGGTTAAACTGCAGAGGTTTTTAGGTTTCCCTTGTTTGTTTCTTCTCTTTGTGATCAAAGTGAAGTTGTCATTTGTTTAAAATAACTTGTTACATCTATGAGATGTTGTTTGTAAGCCCCATGGTAAGCACAAAGCAAAAACCTATACTAGATACACTTAAAAAGAACCCAATAAATTGAAACATACTACCAGAGAAAATCACTCAACCACAAAGGAACACGGAAAGAAAGGAAGAGAGGAGTTACAAAACAATCAGAAAACACACAACGAAATGGCGGGAGTAAGTCCTTACCTATCGATGATAACATTGAATGTAAACAGACTAAATTCTCCAATTGAAACACACAGAATGGCTGAATGGATTAAGAAAGCAAGACCCAACTATATGCAGCCTACAAAAGCCTCACTTCACCTATAAAGACACACATAGACTGAAAGTAAAAGGATAGAAAAAGATACTCCACACAAATGGAAACCAAACAAGAGCAGGAGTAGCTATACTTACATTGGATAAAACAGACTTCTAGTCAATGACTGTAAAAAGCGAAAAAGAAGGCAATGATAAAGGGGTCATTTCAGCAGGAGGCTAAAACAATTATAGATATATATGCACCCAACATCGGTGCATCCAAAAGTACAAAGCAAATATTGGTAGATCTGAAGGAAAGGGATAGACTGCAGTATTGTAATAGTAGGGGAATTTAATGCTCCACTCTCAATAATGGACAGACCATCCAGACAGAAAACCAACAAAGAAACATTGGAGTTAAACTACATTCTAGAACAAATAGACCTGAATGGCATTCACGGTACATTTCATCCAACTGCTACAGAATATGATAGGGAAAACCCCCCACCCCAGGGCCCCATGGCTGAACTCACTGCTGATTGGATGCTTTTTTGGATCCCATTGCTGATTGGATATGTAAAGCTTGTTGCTGATTGGAGACTTTTTGAATCCCACCGCTGATTGGATAACTCCGCATGCTCATAGTTGATTGGTTGTGTGTAACCCCAAGAAGTGTATAAAACCGGAGGAGAACAACCAAGCGGTGCTCAGAATTTGGTGGCATGCCCCTCTGAGCCTGCCTGCGGAATAAAGGCTGATTCTCTGGCCCTCTGTGTGCCGCTCGGTTCTTCCCTGGTCAGTCGCTATTAACACTTGCTGTTTCACTTGCTGTACACTTGCTGGAACAAATACACATTCTTCTCACCTCTGGGATAGAACATATGTGAGGCCACAGAACAAGTCTCAACAAACTCAAAAGAGGCAAAATCATATGAAGTATCTTTTTGGACCACAATGGAATAAAACTAGAACTCAATAATAAGAGGAACTTTGGAAACTATAGAAATTATAGAACCAATCATGAGCAATGAGATTGGAGCCATAATAAAAAGTCTCCCATAGAAGAAAAAGCCCAGGACCCGATGGCTTCACTATTGAATTCTACCAAACACTTAGAGAAGAACTAACAACACTTATTCTCAGAGTCTTCCAAAAACACCAAAAAGGGGGGAATATTTCCCAACTCATATCACAAAACCAACATTACCCTGGTACCGAAACCAGACAAGGGCACAACGGCAAAAGCAAAGTACAGGCCAAGATCCCTGATGAACACAGATGCAAACATCTTCAGCAAAATACTTGCAAGCCAAATGCAACAGCACATTAAAAAGATCACTCCCTTAAACTCTGTACCCCCATAATATGCCAAAATAAAAAACAAAACAAAACAAAACAAAAAAAAAATAAAAATAAAAAGATCACTCACCACGATCAAGTGGAATTCACCCCAGGGATGCAAGAATGGTTCAACATATGCAAATCGATAAATGTGAAACATCAAATTGACAGGATCAAGGACCAAAACCATATGATCATTTCAACAGATGTTGGAAAAGCAGTCAATAAAATTCAACATCCCTTTACATTAAAAACTCTCAATAAACTGGGTATAGAGGAGACGTACCTCAGAACAATAAAGGCCATATATGACAAACCCACAGCCAACATGATACCAAATGGGAAAAGATTGAAAGCCTTTCCTCTAAGATCTGGAACAAGACCACTCCTATTCCACATGGTACTGGATGTCCTAGCCAGAGCAATGAGGCAAGAGAAAGAAATAAAAAGGCATCCAAATTGGAAAGGAAGAAATCAAATCATCATTGTTCACAGACGACATGATCTCATAGTTAGAAAACCCTAAAACTCCACCAAAAAACTCTTAGAGCTGACAAATGAATTCAGCAAAGTTGCAGGGTATGCAATCAACATACAGAAATCAGTAGCCTTTATACATGCCAACAGTGAACAAACTGAAAAAGAAATCAAGAGAGCAATCCCAATTGCACTAGCTATGAAAAATAAAATGCTTAGGAATAAATTTGACCAAAGAACTGAAAGAGCTCTACAAGGAAAACTATAAAACACCAATGAAAGAAATTGAAAGGGACACAGAACATTGTGAAAATAATCCACGCTCACAGATTGGAAGAATTAATATTGTTAAATGTCAACACTACTCAAAGCGATCTGCAGATTCAATGCAATCCCCACCAAAATACCAATGACATTATGCACAGAAATAGAAAAAAAGATCCTAAAATTTGTATGGAACCACAAAAGACCCGGAACAGCCAAAGCCATCCTGGGAAAAGAAAACAAAGCAGGAGGCAGCACACTACCTGAATTCAAAATATACCACAAAGCCATAGTAACCTAAACAGCATGGTTTTTGCTGGCGTAAAAAACAAAAACAAAACAACACAAAAACAAACAAACAAAAAACCGACACATAGACCAATGGAACAGAATAAAGAACCCAGAAATAAATCCACATTCTAACAGTCAACTCATTTTCAACAAAGGCACTAAGAACATACATGTGGGAAACAACAGTCTCTTCAATAAATGCTGCTGGGAAAACTGGATAACTGTATGCAGATGAACGAAGCAAGACCCCTGTCTCTCATCAAACATAAAACAAATCAACTCAAAGTGGATGAAAGACTTACACATAAGACCTGAAACTATGCAACTACTTGAAAAAAACATTGGGGAACTGCTACGAGACACTGGTCTGGGCAAAGGTTTTTTTGGCAAGACCGCACAGGCAACAAAAGCAAAAATAGACAAACGGGATTACATCAAGCTAAAAAGCTTCTGCACAGCAAAGGAAACCATCAGCAACATGAAGAGACAACCTACAGAAAGGGAGAAAATACTTGCAGAGTATCCATCTGTCGAGGGATTAATAGCCAGTATATGTAAGGAGCTCAGACAACTCAGTAGCGAAGGGGGAAAAAATCCCAAATAATTTTATTTTAAAATGGGCAAAAGATCGGAATAGATATTTCTCAAAGAAGACATACACATGGCCAACAGGTATATGGGGGAAAAAAGTGCTCAACATCACTAATCATCAGGAAAATGCAAATCAAAACCACAATGAGATACCACCTCACCATAGTTAAAATGGCTTGGATCAAAGGGACAAAAGATAACGGATCCTGACGAGGATGCAGAGAAAGGGGAATGCTCGTGCACTGTTGGTGGGAATGTAAACTGGCACAGCCACTATGGAGAACAGTATGGAGTTTCCTCCAAAAACTAAAAATGAAACTACCATACGATACAGCAATCCCACTGCTGGGTATATATCCAAAAGGAAGGAAATCAGTGTACTGAAGAGATATCTGCACTCCTATGTTTACTGCAGCACTAGTCACAATAGCCAAGATTTGGGATCAACCTATGTGTCCATCGACGGATGACACATAGGTTTCCTTTATCCGTAAAGGAAATGTGGTACATATACACGATGGAATATTATTCAGTCATAAACAAGAATGAAATCCTTTCATTTGCAGCAACATGGATGGAACTGGAGGTCATCATGTTAAGTGAAATAAGCCAGGCACAGAAAGAGAAATACCGCATTCAACCAAACCTTTAAGGTGCGGATAACTCCAATGCTACGTAAAGTATTCTAAGGCATAAAAAAGTAAAATTTGCAAGTTTTGGTTAGGAAAGATTGATGCCAAAAAAAAGCACAAAACTACACAACTACAGATGAACTTCACCTAAGAATAGCTCTACAAAAATACTAAATCAAATACAGCCAAACAGAATTTAGTAGCTCATTTAAAAATTAAAACAACACAGCCAGGCGGGGTTTATTTGAGAAACAGAAAGATGATTCAATATCGGAAAATCTATGAATATATTTTACCATTTTCATAGGCCAAAAATTAAAAATCACATGATCGTTTCTACAGAAATTGAAGAGGTATTTAACAAAATTCAATACCCTTTCTTGCTTCACCAAAAAAAGAGTCAATAAAATCAGATTAGTGGATACTTCCTTAACGTGATATATATGTATCCATTGAAAATCCGGCACCAAGTTTAAAGAGAAAGACACTAGAAGCATCTCCATAAAGGCGTGGAACAAAACACAGATATTCTCTTGCACCACTATGGTTTAATACTTCTGAAGGTAAACAATAAAATCTGACGAGAAAGAGATGTAAGTCTAAAACTCTAAAGGAGAAGGTCAATATATCACTAGCTGATGGTGCCAGTTCTGCACACCTGGAAAACACAAGAGAACCCAACTGAGAAAACATTACAGATGACAAGAGAATTTAGTAAGGTGGCCCAGTCCATAACTGATATAGAAAAATCAGGAGGCTTCATCACTAAAGACAATAACTAGTGAGGGTCAACAAAACGCCATTCACCGTAACAATAAAAATTATGAAATACCCAAGAATAACTTAAGAAGAAAATGTGTGAGAGCAAAACTATAGGTACTCATTAAGGGAGACAAAAAGAAGAGGATCAAATTAATTTTAAAACACATGTCATATTTCCACATGTAATCAATATAAAAATATTGATGAAATATCTTGCATTCTTAATTTATACTAAGTTTTTGAGCTCTGGTGTGTATTTTACACTTACACCTACAGCTCAGTTAGCACATTTCATGCACTCAATAGCTACAAGTGGCTTGTGGGTACCATTTCGGACGGTGCGGACTTACAGGGTGGGGAGAGAGGAACAACCATGCTCACAAAATGCTGATGGGCAGGTACATTTGTATACCTCTGAGAAGAGGAATCTTGCATGATCTATCAAAAAAAAATTTATTTTATTTTATTTATTTATTTTTTTTACAGAGTCTCACTCTGTTGCCCTGGATAGAGTACTGTGGCGTCAGCCGAGCTCACAGCAACCTCAAACTCCTGGGCTCAAGCGATCCTTCCTGGGATTACAGGCATGTGCCACCATGCCCGGCTAATTTTTTCTATATATTTTTAGTTGGCCAATTAATTTGTTTCTATTTTTAGTAGAGACGGGGGTCTCGCTCTTGCTCAGGCTGGTTTCAAACTCCTGACCTTGAGCGATCCTCCCGCCCGGGCCTCCCAGAGTGCTAGGATTACAGGCCTGAGCCATCGAGCCCAGCCTATCAAAATTTAGACGTATCTATCATTCGACCCCAGATACTGCTTCTAGAAATTTATTTCAGAGAGTTGGCTGCTTGGCATTCCGTAATTGTAAGTTTCTTCATTGGTTTGGCAAACTTGCATGCAGAAAAGCTACTTGCACTTCACCTCACAATATAAGAGTACCCACTTTATCACATTTCTGTTTTCGCCAATGAAAACGGTAACTTGATTGTTTCAATCCACATCGTTTTAGCTATTAATGAAGCTGACTTTTTCCATATTTTTATCATTCATTTTGTTTCTTCCCCTGCGAACTGTCCTTTCATATTCTTTATTCATTTTACCTTTGTGTCTTATTGGGTTTTTAAATTATTGCACAAGCTCTTAAGATTCAATTAAGGGGTGCTTTCCCACACCAACCACCAATTCTATGATTCTCCGGACACCAACTGGGGGTTCAAAAATACAATTCAATTGAATTCAGTTCTGACGCTAACCACCCGGAGCTAGCAGAGACCCTACAGGTTAAGGGCCCAGTCCACAAGATCTCTCTCCACTTGCGACATAAGTCCCAGGCCTCCCATACTTCTGACAGACCCGCTATAAATTGGCGGTTACCATGGCCCCCTCCCCAGGTTCAATAATTTGCTCTAACAGCTCACAAAACTCAGGAATACACTTTACTTGCATTTATCGATTTATTACAGAGGATGCAAATGAACAGCCAGGTGAAGAGGTTCATGGGGCAAGGCCCAGAGGGGTCCTGTGGCATTGGGGTGCACCACCTTCCCAACACGTGGATGCATTCACCAACCTGGAAGCTCTCCAAGCCATGTTGTTTAGGAGTTTTGATGGATACTTCATCACATAGGCAGGATTGAGTATTTTTATTTATTTTTTTTTTAAAAAAATATATATACTTATTTCGGCATATTATGGGGGTACAGATTTTAAGGTTTCAATAAATGCCCCTTCCCCATATCCCACGACAAGTCTGAGTCTCCAGCATGACCAACCCCCAGATGGTGCACATCTCACTCATTATGTATATTTGTACCCGCCCCCCTCCCCCCTCCTGCGTGTCCAATACCCTATTACTGTAGTACCTATGTGTCCACTTAGGTGCTGCTCAATTAATACAAGTTTGCTGGTGAGTATATGTGGTGCTTGGTTTTCCATTCTTGGGAAACTTCACTTAGTAGTATGGGTTCCAGCTCTAACCAGGAAAATATACGATGTGCTATATCACCGTTGTTTCTTAGAGCTGAATAGTACTCCATGGTATACATATACCACATTTTATTAATCCATTCTTGGATTGATGGGCATTTGGGCTGTTTTCACAGCCTTGCAATTATGAATTATGCTGCTATATACATTCGAGTGCAGCTGTCATTTTTGTAGAGTGTCATTGGATTTTTTTGGGTAGATGCCAATCAATCAGATTGCTGGATGAAATGGTAGATTCACTTGTATCGCTTTAAGGTATCTCCATATTGCTTTCCACAGAGGTTGAACTAGTTTGCACTCCCACCAGAAGTGTAGGAGTATTCCTCTCTCTCTGCATCCACGCCAGCATTTATTGTTTGGAGACTTTTTGATAAAGGCTATTCTCACTGGGGTTAAGTGATATCTCATTGTGGTTTTGATTTGCATTTCCCTGATGATTAGAGATGTTGAGCATTTTTTTCATATGTTTGTTGGCCATTCTTCTGTCTTCTTTAGAAAAATTTCTGTTCAAGTCCTTTGCCCACTTTTTAATGGGGTTATTTGATTTTTTCTTCCTAATTTTCGTGAGTTCTAAGTATATTCTAGTTATCAGTCCCTTATCGGATGCATAGGATGCAAAAATTTTCTCCCATTCTGTAGGTTGTCTGTTTACTTTCATGACTATTTCTTTGGCTGTGCAGAAGCTTTGTAGTTTGATCATGTCCCATTTATTTATTTTTGTTGCTGCTGTGATTGCCTTTGGGGACTTCTTCATAAACTCTTTGCCCAGGCCGATGTCTAGGAGAGTGTTTCCAACTTTTTCCTCTAGAGTTCTAATAGTTTCATATCTTAGGTTTAAGTCTGTTATCCAGCGTGAGTTGGTTTTTGTGAGAGGTGAAAGGTGTGGGTCCTGTTTTAGCCTTCTACAGGTGGCTATCCAGTTTTCCCAGCACCGTTTATTGAAGAGAGATTCTTTTCCCCAACGTATGTTTTTGTCTGCTTTGTCAAAGCTTAGATGGCTATATGAGGATGGTTTTATATCAGGATTCTCACATCTGTTCCACTGGTCAATATTCCTGTTTTTGTGCCAATACCATATTGTTTTAATTACTACAGCTTTGTAGTATAGTTTGATATCTGGCATATTAATGCCTCCCATTTTGTTTTTGTTGCCTAGAATTGCTCTTGATATTCGGGGTCTTCTTTGGTTCCATACGAAGCGTAAAATTATTTTTTCTATATCTGTGAAGAATGCTGATGGGATTTTAATAGGTATTGCATTGAATCTGTAGATCAGTTTGGGTAGTATAGACATTTTGATGATATTGAGTCTGCCGATCCACGAGCATGGTATGGATTTCCATCTGTTTACATCCTCTGCTATTTCCTTCCTCAGTGTTTCATAGTTCTCCCTGTAGAGGTCTTTTACCTCTTTGGTTAAATATATTCCTAGGTACTTTAATTTCTTTGTTGCTATTGTGAAGGGAATTGAGTCTTTGATTTGGTTCTCAATTAGATTGTTGTTGGCGTATATGAATGCCTCTGATTTCTGTGTATTGATTTTGTATCCTGAGACTTTACTAAATTCATTGATCAGTTCCAGGAGTTTCTTGGTTGAATCCTTGGGGTTTTCTAGATACAATATCATATCATCAGCAAACAGTGAAAGTTTGATCTCTTCTGCCCCTATTTGGATTCCTTTGATTCCATTTTCCTGTCTGATTGCTGTAGCCAAGACTTCCAGCACTATGTTGAACAGAAGTGGAGACAGTGGGCAGCCTTGTCTGGTTCCAGTTCTAAGTGGGAATGATTTCAATCTTTCCCCATTCAGTATGATGTTGGCTATGGGTCTGTCATATATGGCTTGTATCATTTTTAGGTATGTCCCTTCTATGCCTATTTTCTTAAGTGTTCGTATCATGAAAGGGTGTTGAATTTTGTCAAAAGCTTTTTCTGCATCTATTGAAAGAATCATGTGGTCTTTGTTTTTGCTTATGTTTATGTGGTGAATTGCATTTATAGATTTACGTATGTTGAACCATCCCTGCATCCCTGGGATGAAGCCCACTTGGTCGTGGTGGATTATTTTTTTGATAAGTGTCTGGATTCGGTTAGGTAAGATTTTGTTGAAAATTTTTGCATCTATATTCATTAGGGATATTGGTCTGTAGTTTTCTTTTTTTGTTGCATCCTTTCCTGGTTTTGGCATCAGAGTAATATTCGCTTCATAAAAGGTGTCGGGGAGGTTTCCGTTCTTCTCGATGTTTTGGAATAGTTTCTGCAAGATAGGTACTAGTTCTTCTTTGTAAGTATGGTAAAATTCAGGTGTGAAGCCGTCTGGACCGGGACTTTTCTTTTTAGGGAGATTTTTAATTGCTGTTTCTATTTCAGCTGTTGAGATTGGTCTGTTCAGGGAATCTATTTCTTCCTGATTGAGCCTAGGGAGGCTGTGTGTTTCTAGAAATTTGTCCATTTCCTCCACATTTTCCAGTTTGTGTGCATAAAGATTTTTGTAGTATTCATAAATTGTATCTTGTATCTCTTTGGGATCAGTTGTGATATCTCCTTTTTTATTCCTGATGGAGCTTATTAGAGATTTCTCTTTTCTGCTTTTCGTTAGCTTAGCCAATGGTGTGTCAATTTTGTTTACTTTTTCAAAGAACCAACTTTTTGTTTTATTAAT
Organism: Microcebus murinus; assembly: GCF_040939455.1. Lineage (NCBI taxonomy): Eukaryota > Metazoa > Chordata > Mammalia > Primates > Cheirogaleidae > Microcebus > Microcebus murinus. The sequence goes on along the minus strand of NW_027438951.1, from coordinate 1,052,772 downwards.
CTCCTGAATAGCTTTCCTGTTTTCAATTTCGTTTAGTTCTGATTTGATCTTGTTGATTTCACTTCTTCTGCTGGGTTTGGGGTTGGTCTGTTCTTCTTTTTCCAGCTCTTTGAGTCGTTTCATTAGATTGTCTATTTGTGATCTTCTTGACTTTTGGTTATAGGCATTTATGGAGATAAACTTTCCTCTCAGAACTGCTTTAGCTGTGTCCCAGAGGAGTTGATAACTTGTCTCTCCATTGTCGTTTTCTTCATAGAAGTTTTTTATTTCCGTCTTGATTTCTTCATTTACGAAGTAATCATTTAGTAGGAGGTTGTTTAATTTCCACGTTTTTGTGTAGAAATGTGAGTTTCTGTTAGGGTTGATTTCTAGTTTTATTCCACTGTGATCTGAGAAGGTACATGGTATGATTTCTATTTTTTTAAATTTCTTGAGATTTTCTTTGTGTCCTAGGATATGGTCAATCTTAGAGAATGTCCCGTGAGCTGATGAGAAGAACGTATATTCAGTGGATTTTGGGTAGAATGTTCTGTAGATGTCTGTCAGACCCAATTGTTCTAGAGTTTTGTTTAAGTCCATTATTTCTTTATTAATTTTCTGTTTGGAGGATCTGTCTCGTGCCGTCAGTGGGGTGTTGAAATCTCCGGCGATTATGGAGTTGCTATTAATCCATTTGCTTAGCTCCAGTAAGGTTTGCTTTATGAATCTGGGTGCACCTAAGTTGGGTGCATATATATTTAAAATTGTTATCTCTTCTTGTTGGACTGTGCCCTTCACCATTATATAATGACCCTCTTTGTCTTTTACTACTTTTGTTGGTTTAAAAACTAAATCGTCTGAAATTAGAACTGCCACACCAGCCTTCTTTTGGCTTCTATTTGCTTGGAATATTGATCTCCACCCTTTTATTTTTAGTCTATATGCATCCTTGCAGGTTAGATGTGTTTCCTGAAGACAGCATATACTTGGCCTGTATTTTCTTATCCATTCAGCCAGCCTATGTCTCTTGAGTGGAGAGTTTAAGCCATTCACATTTATTGAGAGAACTGATAGGTAAGGTAGATTACTGATCATTCTGTTGGGTTGGATGTTGTTGCTATGATTTCTGTCTTGAGCCATTGTAATATCTGGCCTTTAATATCTTTGGGTTTTGGTTGTTTTTATATTCGTGGGTTGTTATTATGATGTTCCGTGCATAACGCTGTTTTAAGTACTTCTTGTAGGGCTGGTCTTGTCTTGGTGAATTCTCTGAGCCTTTGCTTGTCTGAGAATGTTTTTATTTCTCCTTCATATACGAAGCTTAGTTTTGCAGGGAATAATTTTCTAGGCTGGGCATTGTTTTGTTTCAAAAGAGTGAGAATGGGGCCCCAGTCTCTCCTTGCTTGTAAAGTCTCATTAGAGAAGTCTGATGTTATTCGAATTGGCTTTCCCTTCTATGTTACTTGCTTCTTTTGTCTTACAGCTCTTAGAAGGGCCTCTTTAGTTGATACTTTGGTTAGTATGATGACTGCATGTCGTGACGTCTTCCTGTTTGCGTTGAATCTCCCAGGGGTCCTCTGAGCTTCTTGAACTTGTATATCGAGATTTTGAGCAAGGCCTGGGAAATTTTCCTCTATTATATCTTCAAACAGCTTGTCCAACCCTTGAGTGTTGTCTTCTTCCCCTTCTTGTAACCCTATGACCCTCACATTAGGTTTCTTCACATAATCCCACATCTCTTGTAGGCTTTGCTCTTTTCTCTTGTTTCTCTGCTCTATTTCTGTGACTGATTTATTTAATTGGAGGGTGTTATCTTCAAGCTCTGAGATTCTTTCTTCTGTTTCATCTACCCTGTTCTTGAGACTTTCCACTGTATTTTGTAGTTCCTTGAATTGATTCTTCATTTCCAGGAGTTCGGTTACACTTTTCTTCAATGTGTCTATTTCTTTTCTCATATCCTGGAGACTTTTTGTGGTTTCTTGGTGTTGGTTGTTGAGTTGTTGTTGCAGCTGGGTGAGTGTTCTTATGTTCCACATACGAAATTCCTCTTCTGTCATATTGGTTGCCTGATTTTGGTCGGTGTCCGTTTCTAGGGGGCTGGTGCTCCTCTTTGGGGGTGTGTTTTCCATTTGGTTCTTCATATTTCCTGAGTTCTTTCGCTGATTTCTTCCCATGTCGATTAGTTGTTGTTTCTTTCCTTAGGTTATTGTTTGGGTATTGTTTAGTTTCTGAGGCGTTAGGTGGTGCCTGTGGGTGAAATTGGACCACTCCCTGTATATTGAGTCAGTGGGTGCCGTGGAAAGGCTGTGCAAGATGCCGTCCCTGTCAGTAGGTGGCGTTTGCTTGGAGGAACAGGCTATGGTGTTGATTTTGAGTCCTGTTATCAGCTCTCGTTCTGGGCGGAGCTGGGTTGGGTAAGCCTGCCCTCAGGCCGTTAGCAGGGGTCAAAGTTCTGTCCTCTGCTTCCAGGGAAAGCTGTCAGGGCAGGGCTGGAATGGTCCCGCTCAGCCAGAAAGTCTGGGTGTGGGGGTGGGGCTGTCTGAGACCCGCAGTCTGCAGCAGGCCTCGCTTCTTTCCACCCTCCCCAACTCCGCAGCTACTCCTGGGCCTCTGCCAGCAGGCCAGACCACAAGCCACCAGGCCTCCCCAGACTGTGATGCCGGCGGGGAGGTTCCCTGCACAGGAACGCCACCTGGGTTGGGCACACGGCCTCCTCCTGGGAGGAGGGTTGCCCTCTAGGACGCCGATCCGCCCCTGGAGGCACACAGACCTCAGTAGGCTGTTCACGTATAACCCTTCTGTGCCCCGGGCAATGCTAGCCCTCGGTGCAGGGGATCTGGTCTGCAGGTCCGACCTCTGGGTCCCAGAGTTCAAACTGTATTCCCACCAGGGAGAGGATTTCCGGTCCTAATTCACCCACAGGGAGCCCAAGCTGGGTCTATGTCTCTCAGCCTCTTAGTCGGCACCGTTTTCCTGGGAACACGGTGCCAGCAGCACCTGGGAGGGTGGGCGGGGTCCCAAACGGGAAGGTCCCGTTCCCTGGAGGTGCCTCCGGCTGGTGGCTGTATTGTCTCTCTGGGCAGCCGCGGGTAGGGTCGGCGGAGGGGAGGAGGAGGCAATATGGCGCCTGCCGCGTGGCTCGGGTCCGTGCACACGGAGGTGCCCGGAGGAAGTTGGAAACCTGGTGCCACGTCTGCTACAGGCTCACTGTTGGCAGCCGGCGGCAGTCTCTGGGCTGGTGTCTGCAGGTCTCTCCACCCGCTTGGGAGCCCACCAGCAGTCCCGAATGCAGGGGAGGGGAAACAGCAAATCCACCTACCCTTGCTGCTGGTCTCCGGGCTGCTCCGGTGGTCTCAGCCTCCAGTTCTCCTCCGCAGCCTCCTCCCGTGGAGTCTCCCGGGGTCTCAGGTACCCCTCCTTCCGGCCCTTGTCCGCTGTATGCTCATCTTCTTGCTTCTTTCCTCTAGTTTCTGCTAGAATCTGTCTTTTCTGCAGAGACCCTCTGTCTGGCGGTGTTATTCGTCCGCCATCTTGCTCCGCCCCCCCCCCCCAAATTATTTTATCTTTTAATGTCTGGTAGAAAAAGTCCTCACTGATTGCAATACCCCCCCCCACCTCTTTTCTGCCATTTATTCTTCCAGGTGAGCAATAAGAGCCTTTTCTCAAATTCAAAAATAAAAGATTGTATCCTGGTTCTAAATGCCTGGAACCTATAGGTTAATCCCAGTCTTCCTGTCCCAAAGGGTGTTAAGTCTGTTCCTCTGTCTGGGTTCTCATTTGTGTCCCTTGGGGAAGCTCTGCAGTTTCCTTACATAAGTTCCTCTCGTTTCTAGTTAAGAAATTGTTGCTATTGTGTTTGGGATATTTTTCCATTGCCACTTTTAAGTAGTTTCCTTCCTCCAGATCGAAGGAATGTTACTGACTTTCACATTACTTATTTTGCACTGGATCAATTTGATTGTTCCTCTCAGCTCTAGTAAGTTTTCTGGGTGATTGGGTTTTCCAGAAAGATAGTCATATTTACATGTGATCATAACTTTCTCCCCTTCCTTTCTGACAGTAGTACCTGCTACATCTGTTCTGTGCTTTATTGCTAGGCTAGAATCTTGATTTTTTTAAAAAAAAGTGAAATGACAGCCATGACAGAGCGGACCAGGTTCTAATGGGAATGCCCATAGTGTTTTAACATTGAGTCCTAAATTGTCCAAATTGTCTTGGGAAGGAGTGTTCTTTAACACCTTAAGCAAGTTTTCACTTTGTGTGCCAGCTCGATCTCAGGTTTGAGTATGCCGGGGTAATGCCAGCTTTATGGAATAAGTTTTGCAGATTTCTCTTTTCTCTGCTCTGCAACAGATTAAATAACATTGGATCGTCTCTGCTTACCAGTTTCATAGAATGAGTTGGACCTAGTGCCTTTTGGTAAAGCCGACCTTTGATTCTATTTCTTTCCTTGTTTATTGATTGACTGGGTTTGTTTTTCTACCTTTTCTTGAGTTACGTGTATTATTTTTCATCCTTTCTTAGAAAATTGCCAGTCCCACCTAGATTTTAAAGCTGAGTGTCATAAAACCATGTCGAGTATTTTTGTAATTTTTTAAAATATGCTTATAGATTGTTGTTAGACTGTCTTCTCATTTGTAATGTGTCTGTCCGGGTTTTCCTTCTTTGTGTAGGTCATTTCAAAGACCTACCAGCTCTTGGCTTTACTGACCTATCCCTCACGGGCTTTTGATGCTTACTGCTTTTATCTGTATTGGTTTCCCCCTTCTGCGTTTTGTTTTTGTGTTTCTATTATTGTCGTTTTTCTAGCATCTGGACTTGAATGCTTAGTTCAATTATGTTGAATCCTTTTTATTAATTAATTACCTGAATCATTTAGGGTTGCTATTTGTCCTATGTGCATGGCTTTGGCCATATCTCAGATTTCTTCTCTGTTAGATTGGAGATGATTCAATACCAGCATCAGAGTAGCTTCTTAAAAATCAGTTACATAGTTTTTCATGCTTGGAATAGACCATAGTATGGTAATTGTATGTTTCATGAACATTAAAATATAAGCTTTGTTCATAAAACACTGCAAGCCTGGAGTCCTTTTAGAGAAAAGTGTTTTAATACTTTCTTCAATTCTGGTGTCTGAGCGTTGAAAAAAGACATCTCAGTGTAGGTTTAATCTGCATTTCTTAAATTATCAGGGAGGTAGAATATCTCTTGCTGTGTTTAAGAGCCACTTGTGGTTTTTTTTTTCCTGTGAATTTGTGGTCATGCCCACAAAAAGGTGGCCCCTTTTTGTGTTGGTCTGTTTATTTTTATTTTTTTATTATTTTTTTCCTCCCTGTGTCAATATCAAGATGGACTGTTTTTTTAAAATAATGTTTTCAATGGATATCAGTTAAATTAGCAATGGAAAACCAGTTAACATAGATACATACACATCCTCAAATGTTATTTATCCACCTCCCAATGCGGTAAATTACAAGGCGGTGAATTGCATTCTCTCAGATCTTCCTTCAACTAAAATTTACTGAGCACCTACTGATGTCAGGCGAGTAAGGCAGACAAAATCTCTGGCGTCACGGAGCTCACGTTTTAGTAGGGGAGACAGTAATAAGGAAGTAAAGGAAATGCTATAATATTATGATTTCAGGCGGTGGTAAGTGCTAAGAAGACAAGACAGAGTAAGTGATTAATCACGGTGTTACACTCCTTTAACAAACGATTAGTGTCTTCATTCCTTTTTTCTTTCTGCGTGCACACCTGTGTACTGTTCTTGTCCAGATTGATGTCAGTCACATTGATTTTAAAGAATCAACTGGTACATAGGCCGTGTGTTCTGCTGCTCTTAAACATTTTGAACGACATAGGAAATTTTCTCTTTCTTGCAATTTTGATGAAATCATCCAGGCCTGATTTCATTTCCAGCTCACAGTCTCTAGTGACTTTCTACAACCCCCCTCAGGTTTCAGTGTAAACAAATTTTCTATCTCATCTCAAGTCAATCTTGGAAGTTAGTATATGCTTACGACATTAACCTTTCATCTGCATTCAAAATTGTTTTGCATTTTAAACACTTAGTCTCCATCCCCTCTCTCCGTGCTAACCTTGTCTGTTTTTGTGACACTGTTGTATCTTCTTTTTTTTCATTTCAGCATATTAGGAGGGTACAAATGTTAAGGTTACCTATATTGCCTTTGCCCCCCTCCCCCCCCCTAAGAGCTTCAAGGGTGTCCATCCCTCAGACGGTGCACATCTCACTCATTATGTATGTATATACCCATCCCCTCCTTCCCCCTCCCATTTGGCCCCACCATGAATGTTATTCCTATATGTGCACTTAGGTGTTGATCAATTAATACCAATTTCATGGTGAGTACATGTGGTGCTTGTTTTTCCATTCTTCGGATACTTCACTTAGTAGAATGGGTTCCAGCTCTATCCAGGAATATACAAGAGGTGCTATATCACCGTTGTTTCTTGTAGCTCAATAGTACTCCATAGTATACATATACCACATTTTATTAATCCACTCATGTACTGACGGGCACTTGGGTCGTTTCCACATCTTTGCAATTGTGAACTGTGCTGCTATAAACATTCCAGTGCAGATGTCTTTTTTATAGAATGACTTTTGTTCTTTTGCGTAGATGCGACACCGTCGTACCTTAATCAGACGACCGTTTCGTCGCGCTCGCAGGTTCAGCGGGCCAGGAATTCAGGCAGTGCATGAGTAGAGATGTGTAGTCTCTGCCCCACAAGGTCTGCGGCCTGGCGGGGAAGGCTTCAGCAGGTGGGGGCTGGAACTCACTGAGGTCTCATTCCCTCGTCGCTCGCCATCGTCCGGCCGAAGGGCCTCAAGTCTGGGCCCAGTGGACCGGCGCAGCCCCGCGTGGCCCCTTCACGCAGCGTGGCTTCCTCGCAGCCCACCCGCCCCAGGCCGTCCACCTTCTTTCAGGCAGCTCAGGGTAGCCAGAGTGCGTATTCCAGGGAACACTCCAGAAGCTGCACCGCCGTTCGCCACCGAGCTCCGAAGTCACACGGCATCACTTCTACTGTACTCCACCGGTGGAAGCGGTCCCACGCGCGCCCGGATCCAAGGGACGGGACTCAGACCCCGCCTGGCACCAGGAGACCTTCAGGGCCGTCGTGCACGGGAGCGCGTGGGGCGGGCCACGGTCCCCTCCGTCCCTGGAGAGAAAGGCACCCGGAAAGGCCACACCGCCGTTATCCCTACCCTTAGGCATAGGTCTGGACGTGGTGGTGACGCCACTGTCCTCACTTCACCTGGTAATGTTCTCTGTGAACTCAGCAAGTACGACTAAGGCCAGGAAAGGCCGAGGGCGCGCAGGCAGGTGCGCACAGGAGTTTGCACCGGGCGCCTGCGCTTGTCGCCGCGCGGCTCAGGAGCCCGGCGAGCGTGCCGTGAAGTCCTAACGCGAGCGTCTGCCGCCACCCAGTGGCAGGAGCACCCAGTCGCATATTTCGTTCTTTGGAGAAGGCGGATGACCCCTCCCGTTCAGTCCAAGAAAGAATTCCTGCAGGAGCAGAGGGTGGGATGCCATCTCCCTTCTCTGGGCCTCCCTTTCCGCATCTAGGAGATGGGAGGGATGACATCTCACGCACAGGGCGGTTTGGACAGCGAGTGACTAGAGACACACAACCGCTCCAAACACTGGCCAGCACCCATAAGGTGCTCCGCTACTGGCTATGAGTCTCCCACGCTGACGGGGGCTTGTCGTAGCAATTCGTGGGGCAGGCAGGGTCCAAGAGGGACCGCGGAGGACATAGAAAGAATGGGAGGGGAGGTCTCTAGCAGTCTCGCAGGGCATGGCACGCGAGAGTCACTTGGAGAGTGTTGGTGAAACGAGCCGAGGAACGTGATGGCAGCAGGAACGCCGGGCAGAGCTGGATACCTGTCGGGTCCACCTTCGGGACAGCCCTTCCCACAGGAAGGGGGGAGGAGAAGACAAGGCATCTTTGCTCGGTGGCAGGAGTTGCTGTCACCAAGAGCAGACCTTTCTCCAGCTGAGGAGGCCTCTTAGGGCTCCCTTCATGTCCTTATTCCTTAGGCTGTAAAGCCACCACTGCATACAGCACTGTGGCCACAGAATCCTCAGCTGTGTAGGAGGAGGAAGGCCTCAGACAGATCCCGAACAGGGTGCCGTAGAACAAGGACACCACTGCAAGGTGAGAACTACAAGTAGAAAAGACTACGCTTGCTCTGTGGAGAACGCAGTCTCAGGATGGTTGAGAAAATGTACGTGTAGGAAAGAGAAATAAGGAGGAATAGAGTGACAAAAAGAATGCTCCCTAGGGTGTAAACAACCAACTCACTGATGTGGGTATCTGAGCAGGAAAGCTTCAGCAATGCGTACAGTTCACAGAAAATATGGTGAATTCTCACACTCGCACAGAATGACAACGTATCCATAAGGAAGGTGTGGATCAAGGGGTAGATGTTTGTGACAATCAGGGCCACAGACACTGTGGTGATACAGAATTTGGGGCTCACGGCTGTGGCATAGTGAAGGGGGCGACATATGGCTACAAATCTGTCATAGGCCATCACTGCCAAGAGGATATTGTCCAGTTCAAGAAACAAAATGAGAAAATACATCTGGGTGAGGCACCCAGTGTAGGGAATGGATTGGTTCTGAGTTTGGATGCTGAGCAACATCTTTGGTATGGTGACAGAGGTGAAGCAGATGTCGACACAGGACAGGTTGGCCATGAAGAAGTACGTGGGGGTGTGGAGCTTGGGGGTAGAGCTGATGGCCAGGACGATGAGCAGGTTGCCCACCACGGCGACCAGGTACATGGATAAGAACAGGTTGAAGAGGAGAGGCTGATGCTCAGGCACCTCTGACAGTCCCAGGAGGAGGAATTCCGAGATGACAGTTACATTGCCTCTTGCCATGGATTCCGGTTTCTATGAATATTCATTGGAAATACATCTGTCAACGAGAGCAGAGGCAACCCGAGAAAACATGCATGGCATGAAATTTACTGTCATTGGCTGAAATCATACTTTGTGATGCTTGCAGCAGTGTCTCCAACTTGGGGTTAGTAAGGACAGTCACCAAGAGTCTGAGGGAGCCGGCGGCGGGGTGCTGCTGAGGCTCTCTCTGTGGCTGACCTCAGTCAGGACCTCCTCTTGTTTCCCTGGGAGGAAAGAAGAACCAGGCAGAGAAGAAGACAGAGAACTGAAAATAAGGCCGTGGGCGTGGGGAGAGTAGGGGAGACAGCAAGAGCAGTGGAATTGTCACAGTGGAACCCTCCCCCCCACAAGAGGAGCATGGTTGCATTCTTATGGGCCTTTTTACTTTATGTCAGGGTCTGGGTGGTGACCATTAAGGTAAAACGTGTGTGCGCGTGCCCACGTCTGAAAGGATATTGACCAAAATGTTAACTAACAGTGGTTATCTCTGGGGTGTTAGATCTTAACTTGCACTTTTTTTCAACAATAAACATGTACAAATTTTCTGAACTGTGCTACGTGGATGTTAACGGGTCTTTCAAGAGGTTTCTGTGGTGGACAACGTTTGAGGCACAGGTACAATTAGGGGCTCACACTCAAAGCATTGTCATACAAAAGGGCATGTCTAAGAGCTTACATCCCTGGGTCTTTGTCCCACCTTCTTGGGTTTATGTCATGGAATCCACAAAGGCCGCATGCTCATGTGGTGTGATTGCACTAGATGGACAGATCTACACTCATAAAGCTAAAATTCAGATAAAATGGAAAACCATAAATATAAAATCTTATTTTAAAATGTTGACTCAAGAAAGGGTAGATGATGGCCAGAAAAATACCCATGGACGAAGTTGAAAAAGATGTATTCGGTCTCCACCTGAAAATAATTACTGCATGATTTTAATCCAGGTATTTTAAAGAGCACCGTCTTTACATTTGTCAGATTGTCAGCTCCCTAACCCCCAAATTCTAAAAGTCTGCAAAGAAAGGAACCACATCTGTCTGGTTCACTGCTGAATCCCCGGGGCCTCAAGCCAGCAGAACACTGAAACTAAAACCAGGCAGCAGCAGCAGCAGCAGCAGCAGCAGCAGCAGCAGCAGCAGCAGCGTACGCACAAAAGGATAATGAGGCAAAAGTCAGTATGCTGAAGATATCACTTCAGCAAATAGAAATATGAGAATGATGGATATTATGACTCCTACTGATGCAATTAACCACACTAATTGATGGAAGGAGAAAAACTATATCATAAATCTAATGGATGCTAAAATGGAGCTTCTAAAATCTGACATTCCTTCTTGATTTTTAAAACCCTTAGTGAAACTAGAATCAAAGCCTATTCTCAAAGCACCAGAGTCTGAACGTATTCTCCCCATGCAAATCGCCTCACCCAAACCTCCCCCTGGCATCTCGACCCTTTCCCTGTGCTCTCTGGAACTCATATAATGTGTAGGCGATCTTTTCTCAAGGCATTCCTCTGCCCTCCGCCTTGATGGGACCTGACTCCTCTGTCCCCGAGGGCACTGCCTTCTCCCAGCCCTCTCCAGGGAAGACTGTCTTTTCCTCTCACAACCCACAGCCCGTATACCTCAGGGGCAGGAGGCAGATTCAGTGATCGCCCCCCCTCCCAGTGCTACTTTCCAACTCAGTCTTTCCTCTACCCTTCAAAAAGAAAAGCCAAGAAGTGACATCAGTGAAAACAGCAGAAAAGGAAGCTCCAAGGTCCTGTCCCTTCACAGAAATGCTGAAGCAATAAATAAAAACTGTCAGAATCAACTTTGTCATAGAAATTTCCAGCAACCAAGACAATGATGAATCAAGAGAAAGGTGATTATCACTTCTCAGACTTTTGGCTAAGATCAAGTGTTAAGAAAAAGGTGACTTCACATTGTTGGGGAACTTTGTGGTGCTTTAACTTCACCTTGTTCTACTCTGCTCCTTGGAGCAGTGATGGTTTTAAATATTACAGCCCATATTCATGGTTGGGCACTTGGTTCTATAAGGTGTAGAGTGGACCATGCTCCCAAGGTATTCATTTCAACATGTCTAGAGAATTCTTGAAGGACTGACACAAGCTTCTTTTGTTTCTTTCAACCCAGTCAATACTCTTTCAGTGTGGAGAAGTACCTATGCAGAGTGCACTCCTGGAACACACTGAAATATAATTTAATAAACTGATCCTTCCTGGAGCAAAAGATTACTTTTGGGGCAAACAAAAGCACACTGAAAGCCTTGGAGAAAGAACTAAGGAGAGATTTACTTTATGTAATAAGGGCTTTGAAAAGCTTCCATGTATGACAAGGAACCTAAAATTCCACACTCATGCCCAGGGCTGGACCAAAGAGGAAGGTAAACTTTTACCTCCAGCTGATCTTTAGGCTGTGCACAAACAGGAACATAAGGCTGTAGCAAGTTGTACAATAGACTTAAGTGTTGAAGGAGTGCCCCAACACACAGCCATTCTGCAAAAACTGAAAGAGTTATTGTTTTGTTTTGTTTGGCTCCAGACATTTAAGAAAATATTTGTGAGACCACTAGCTAACCATAAGCTAAATTAAGAGAGACTTCAGGCCGGGCGCTGTGGCTCACGCCTGTAATCCTAGCTCTTGGGAGGCCGAGGCGGGCGGATTGCTCAAGGTCAGGAGTTCAAAACCAGCCTGAGCAAGAGCGAGACCCCGTCTCTACTATAAATAGAAAGAAATCAATTGGCCAACTGATATATATATAAAAAATTAGCCGGGCATGGTGGCACATGCCTGTAGTCCCAGCTACCAGGGAGGCTGAGGCAGAAGGATCGCTCGAGCCCAGGAGTTTGAGGTTGCTGTGAGCTAGGCTGACGCCACGGCACTCACTCTAGCCCGGGCAACAAAGCGAGACTCTGTCTCAAAAAAAAAAAAAAAAAGAGAGACTTCATAGATCACACATAACAAAGAATACAATTTTAAAAAAAACACTTTGGAAAGGTCACCAAACAGAGAAGCTACAATCAACTACAATCCACAGCAAGCACAACAGACTCTAAAAGGAGGAAGAATCTGATTTTAAAAATGCCACATTATAGGCCGGGCGCGGTGGCTCACGCCTGTAATCCTAGCACTCTGGGAGGCCGAGGCGGGCGGATTGCTCGAGGTTGGGAGTTCGAAACCATCCTGAGTGAGACCCCATCTCTACTAAAAATAGAAAGAAATTAATTGACCAACTAAAAATATATATACAAAAAATTAGCCGGGCATGGTGGTGCATGCCTGTAGTCCCAGCTACTCAGGAGGCTAAGGCAGGAAGATCGCTTGAGCCCAGGAGTTTGAGGTTGCTGTGAGCTAGGCTGACGCCACGGTACTCACTCTAGCCAGGGCAACAAAAGTGAGACTCTGTCTCAAAAAAAAAAAAATAAAAAATGCCACATTATAGTATTCAAAATGTCCAATTACAAGCAAAAATAATGAGGCATGCAAAGAAAAAAAGAAGAATAGCCCATTCACAGGAAAAAATGAATAAAAACTGTCCCTAAGGAAGTACAGACATTAGGCTAGGCTAACTAGACAAAATCTAAATCAACTGTCTTAAATTTGGCCAAAGAGCTAAAATGGATGAACAACTAAAGGAAACCACAAGACAGGTATTCAACAAATGAAGAATAGAAATAAAGAGGTAGAAATTATTAAATAAAGAATCAAATAGAAATTCTGGAGCTAAAAACTACAATAATGAGAATGAAAAATTTGTGAGAGTTTACAAAAGCAGATTTGAGCAAGCAAAAGAAATAATCAGCAAACTTGAAAATAGAAATCAAGACATTCCCCCCCAAAACAAAAGCAGAGAGATTTAGTCACTAATGGTCCTGCCTTAAAAAGAAATGCTAGGAGGAGTTCTTCAGGCTGAAATGAATAACATGGCACAATAACTCAAAGCCAGATGAAATAAAAAAGAACACTAGCAAAAGTAGCTATATAGATAAACATAAATGTCAGCATCAATGTATCTTTGTTTTGTAACTCCTCTATTTTCCTATATTATTTAAATTTTTATGTTATTAAGTATGGAATGGCTGATTTCCTTAAGTTTGACAGTTGGTATTTCTGACATTTCACTTTGACACTTCTTGGTGTTTTGTTCTTTTTTATTGTGAAGATACATCCTCATTCTTTCAAATACATGTTTTGGCTTTGATTATCTTTCTAATTTTTTTAGAGCAATTTTTGTGAAACTATGGGTAGGTAAAAAATTTGTGTTATTTTTGAATATGAGTTCTGTCATGGAACCAATGCAGTGCAGACAGTTTGAAATATCAAAAAAGTGTTTGGGAAGGATGTGGCTAATGAACACACAGTACGTGGATGGTTTGAGAAGTTCCATTCTGTTGATTTTAATCTTGAAAATGAGCTACGTGAGCGACCTGAGACCAAGGTGGATAATGATAAGCTGAAAGCTGTAGTGGAAGCGAATCCATCTCAACCTATGCATAAATTAGCAGCCAAATTTGACGTTACCATTCCAACAATATTGGACCATTTGAAACAAATGGACAAAGTAAAGAAGCTGGATAGATGGATTCCACATGAATTAAACGAGCATCAGAAGAGAAATCATCTCAAAGCTTGCCTTTCTTTGTTATCACAACATAAAGGGCGAACAATTTCTCCATGGTATTGTTATGTGTGGTGAACAAGGGATTATTTTTGATGATCGCAAGCATTTGGCACAATGATTGGATAAAGATGAAGTGCTGAAACACAGTGCAAAACCAAACATGCATCACAAAAAGCTAATGGTGTCTATTTGGTGGACAAGCCCTGGTACTATCCACTATAGCTTCATGAAACTTGGTCAATCAATTACAGTAGATGTCTACTGTAACCAATTGGACAAAATGATGAGGATGCTTGCAATTAACCAGCCAAGATTGGTCAATAGAGACAGGCCAATCCTCTTGCAAGACCACATGTCACAAAAAACAATGCTGCTAAAACTACAGTAGCTGGACTTGGAAACTCTCTGTCATCCACCATATTCGCCAGACCTTGCATCAACTGACTGCTACTTCTTCCAGGCTTTGGACCACTTCTTGCAAGGAAAAATATTCAATTCTCAACAAGCTGTGGAAAATGCCTTTCAAGATTTCCTCCCACTCACTCTCCAGGCTTCTTCGCTGCTGGCATAAACAAGCACTGTTAAGATGCCAAAATTGTGTCGATATGTCAGGTGCATACTTTGATTAATTGTACTGATTCTTGTTTGAGATATAATAAACTACACTTTTGATTTGAAATCGGACATTTCATATTTAATGACCTAATAAAATGCATAAAAATATTATAAACCTATGCTAATATGCACAAAATGTAGAAAGATGCAAATTATGACAATAATAACACAAATGGGGAAAGGCAGAGTTGTATAGGAGCAGATTGGTGTATACTTTTTTTTTTTTTTTTTTGAGACAGAGTCTTGCTTTGTTGCCCAGGCTAGAGTGAGTGCCATGGCGTCAGCCTAGCTCACAGCAACCTCAAACTCCTGGGCTCAAGCAATTCTCCTGCCTCAGCCTCCCAAGTAGCTGGGACTACAGGCATGCGCCACCATGCCCGGCTAATTTTTTTCTACATATATTAGTTGGCCAATTAATTTTATTTCTATTTATAGTAGAGACGGGGTCTCGCTCTTGCTCAGGGTGGTTTCGAACTCCTGACCTCAAGCAATCCGCCCACCTCGGCCTCCCAGAGTGCTAGGATTACAGGCGTGAGCCACTGCGCCTGGCCTGTGTATACTTTTGAAGTTAAACTGGTATTAAGTAAAACTAGATTCTAATAAAATTAACATATAAATTGTTACACAAAAAATTGAAAGCAATAAATTAAAACACTACCAGAGAAAATCACTTTTACACAAAAGAAGATATGAAGGAAGGAAAGAAGGGAGGAAGGGAGGATCACAAAACAACCAGAAATCAAATGACAACATGGCAGACTTATTATTATAAGTCCTTACTTATAATAATAACATTGGATGCAAATGGACTAAACTCTCTAATTGAAAGATAGAGTGTGGCTCAATGAATAAAAAAACAAGACCCAACGATATGCTGTCATATAAGAAATTCACTTCACATATAAAGACACGCATAGACTGAAAATAAAGGGAAGGAAAAAAATATTCCATGCAAATAGAAAGCAAAAAAAGCAGCAGAAGTAGCTGTATTTATGTCAGTAAAATAGATTTCAAGACAAAAACCAGACAAAGAAGGGCTTTATATAATGATAAAGGGGGTACATTCAGTAAGAGGATATAACAATTGTAAATATATGTGTACCCAAAACTGAAGCACCCAGATATATAAGGCAACTATTATTAAAAACAAAGAGAGAAATAGACACCAATACAATAATAGCTGGAGACCTCAACATCCTACTTTCAGCATTGAACAGATCAGCCAGACAGAAAATCAACAAAGAAACATCTGACTTAATCTGTACTATAGACCAATGGAACTAATAGAAGTTTCAAGAACATTTCATCCAACAGGTACAAAATACACATTCTTCTCATTAGCACATAGATCATTCTCAGTAATAGACCACATGTTAGGCCACAAAAAATGTCTTAGAAAATTTTAAAAATTGAATTAATATCGAGTATTTTCTTTGACTGGAATAAAACTAGAAATCAATAACAATAGGAACCTTGGAAACTACAAATACATGGAAATAAACTAACATTCTCCTGAATGACCAATAGGTCAATGAAGAGATTAAGAAGAAAATGAAAAAAGTTCTTGAAACAAATGAAAATGGAAACACAATATAGCAAAACCAATGGGATACAGAAAAAGCAGTAATAAGAGGAAAATTTATGCAATAGGCATCTACAACAAAAAAGTAGAAAAATGTCAAATAAAAATGATTCATCTTAAAGAACTAGAAAGGCAAAAGCAAACCAAATCCAAAATTAGGAGAAGAAAGGAAATAAGGAAGATCAGAGCAGAAATAAATGAAATTGAAACAAAAAAATACAAAACATCAATGAAACCAAATGTTAGGTTTTTTTTAAAAAAGATAAATAAAATTGACAAACTTTTAGCCAGACTAAGAAAAAAATAGAGAAGACCCAAATAAATAAAATCAGAGGTGAAAAAGGAGACATTATAACTGATACCATAGAAATTCAAAGGGTCATAAGAAACTACTATGAGCAACTATATATGCCAATAAATTGGAAAACCTCAAAGAAATGGATAAATTCCTAGAAACATACAACCTACCAAGATCGAACCAGGAAGAAATCCAAAACCAAAATATATCAATAACAAGTGATGAGATAGAAGCAGTAATAAAAAGTCATCCATAAAAGAAAAGCACAGAAACTCATGGCTTCACTGCTGAACTCTACCAAACATTTAAATAAGAATGAATACCATTCCTACTCAAAGTCTTCTCCAAAACAGAAGGGGTGGGAATACTTCCAAACTCATTTTACTATGCCAGTATCATCCTGATACTAAAACGAGACAAAGACACAGAGAAAAGTATAAGCTGATATCTCAGGAACACAATTGCAAAAATCCTCAACAAAATAGTAGCAAATCAAATTCAACAACACATTGAAAAGGTAATCATGATCAAGTGGGATTCATTTGGGGGATCCAAGGATGTTTCAACATATGCAAATCAATCAATGTGATACATCATATCAACAAAATGAAGGCTAGAAGCCGTATGATCATTTCAATTGATGCTGGAAAAGCATTCAATAAAATTAAACATCCCGCTTAGTTCTCTTTCCCATCTTGCAAGATGGCGGGTGAAACAGTTGAGAACAAGCCGGATACTAAAGAGAAGAAACCTGAAGCCAAGAAGGTTGATGCCAAGAAGGCTGATACCGGTGGCAAAGTGAAAAAGGCTAACCTCAAGGCTAAAAAGGTTAAGAAGGGGAAGCCACACTGCAGCCAAAATCCTGTTCTCGTCAGAGGAATCGGCAGATATTCCCAATCTGCCATGTACTCTAGGAAGGCTATGTACAAGAGGAAATACTCAGTGGCTAAATCCAAGGTTGAAAAGAAAAAGAAGGAGAAGGTCCTCGCCACTGTTACAAAACCAGTTGGTGGTGACAAGAATGGTGGCACTCGGGTGGTTAAACTTCGCAAAATGCCTAGGTACTATCCAACAGAAGATGTGCCTCGAAAGCTGTTGAGCCACGGCAAAAAACCGTTTAGCCAACACGTGAGAAGACTGCGAGCTAGCATCATCACTCCCGGGACCATCCTCATCATCCTCACCGGATGCCACAGAGGCAAGAGAGTGGTTTTCCTGAAGCAACTGAGCAGTGGCTTGTTACTTGTGACTGGACCTCTGTCCCTTAATCGAGTTCCTCTGCGAAGGACACACCAGAAATTTGTCATCGCCACCACCACAAAAATTGATATCAGCAATGCGAAAATCCCTAAGCATCTCACCGATGCTTACTTCAAGAAGTTGCGGAAGCCCAGACACCAGGAGGGTGAGATCTTCGACACAGAAAAGGAGAAATATGAGATTACAGAACAGCGCAAAGTGGATCAGAAAGCTGTGGACTCCCAAATTTTACCAAAAATCAAGGCAATTCCTCAGCTCCAGGGCTATCTGCGATCTCTGTTTGCCCTGACAAATGGAATTTATCCTCACAGATTGGTATTCTAAATTTTTACAAAGGACCTAATTAAATAACTGAAAGAAAAAAAATTAAACATCCCTTTCTGACAATAACTTTTAAAAAACTGGGTATAGAGGAAACATACTTCAACATGATAAAAGCTGTATACAGGAGACCCACAGCTAGTCTCACATTGAATGGGAAAAAACTCAGTCTTTCCTCTAAGATCTGGAAGAAAACAAGGATGGCCATTTTCACCACTGTTATTCACCATAGTACTGCAAATCCTAGCCAGAGAAATAAGACAAAAAAGAAAAGAAGAATAAATAAAAAGAAGATGAAGAAAGAAGAAGAGCAGGAGCAGGAGGAGGAGGAGAAGGAGGGGAAATAAAGGGAATCCAAATTGGAAAGGAAGAAGTTGAATTATCCTTGTTTGCAGACGACATGATCTTATATTTAGAGAAACCTAAGCACTCCACCAAAAACCTTAGAACTAATAAATTCAGTAAAGTTGGAGCATATACAATCAAGATACAAAATTCAGGCCGGGCGTGGTGGCTCACGGCTGTAATCCTAGCACTCTGGGAGGCCAAGGCAGGCAGATCATTTGAGCTCAGGAGTTCGAGACCAGCATGAGCAAGAGTGAGACTCCATATCTACTAAAAAAATAGAAAGAAATTAGCTGGGCAACTAAAAATATATAGAAATAATTAGCTGGGCATGGTGGCGCATGCCTGTAGTCCCAGCTACTTGGGAGGCTGAGGCAGGAGGATCGCCTGATCCCAGGAGTTCGAGGTTGCTGTGAGCTAGGCTGATGCCACAGCACTCTAGCCTGGGCAACAGAGCCAGTCTGTCTCAAAAACAAAAACAAAAACAAAACAAACAAACAAACAAAAGATACAAAATTCAGTAGTATTTATATATTCTGACAGCAAACAATATGAAAAAGAAACCAAGAAAATAATCCCATTTACAATAGGTACAAATAAAATAAAATGCCTAAGAATAAACTTAACCAAAAAAGTGAAAGATCTTTACAATAAAACTATAAAACATTGATGAAATAAACTGAAGAGGACAGAAAAAATGAAAAGATACTTCATGTTCATGGGTCGGAATAATCAATTTATCTAAAATGTCCACACTACCCAAAGTAATCTACTGATTCAATGCAATCTCTATCAAAATATCAATGACATTCTTCACACAAATAGAAAAAATAATTCTAAAACTTATACAGAATCACAAAAGACCCTGAATAGCCAAAACCATCTGAGCAAAAAGAATAAAACTGGAGGAATCACATTACTTGACTTCAAATTACACTACAGAGCTGTAGTAAACAAAACAGTGTGGTACTGGCATAAAAACAGACACATAGACCAATGGACAAAAATAGAGAACCCAGAAATAAATCTACATTTCTATAGTGAGCTTATCTTTAATAAAGTTTCCAAGAACATATGCTGGGGAAAGGACAATCTCTTCAATAAATGGTGCTGGGGAAACTGGATATCCAAAAGCAGAAGAATGAACCTAGACTCCGATCTCTTGCCATATACAATACTCCAATCAAAATGAATTAAAGACTTAAATCTAAGCCCTAAAACTATGAAACTACTAGAAAAAAACTTTGGAGAAATGCTTCAGGACATTGACAAAGATTGCCTGAGTAGTACCTCAAAAGCACAGACAACCAAAGCAAAAATGGACAAATGGTGTTATATTAAGCTATAAATCTTCTGCAGAGCAAAGGAAATAGACAACCAAGTGAAGAGAAAGCCCACAGAATCGGAGAATATATTTGCTTTGCAAACTACATGTCTGACAAGTGATTAAGAACTAGAATGTATAAGGAGCTCAAACGACTCAATAGGAAAAAATGAATTAATCTGGTTAAAAATGAGGAAAAGATCTGAAGAGACATTTTTCAAAAGAAGACATACAAATGGCCAACAGGTATATGAAAAATATTCAACATTATTAGTCATCAGAGAAATGCAAATCAAAACTACAATGAGATATCATCTCACCCCAGTTAAAATGACTTATCAAAAGGAAAAAAAATAATGGATGCTGACAAGGATGTGGAGAAAGGGGAATGCTCATGCACTGTTGGTGGCAATGTAAATACAGCCACTATGGACAACAGTATGAAGGTTCCTCAGAAAACTAAAAGTAGAATTACCATATGGTCCAGTAATCCCACTGCTGGGTATATACCCAAAAGAAAGGAAATCAATATATTGAAGAGATATCTGCACTGCCATGTTTATTGTAGCACTATTAACAATAGTCAAGATTTGGAGTCAACCTAAGTGAATATCAATGGATGAATGGATAAAGAAAATGTGGTACAGATACACAATGGAATATTATTCAGCCATAAAAAAGAATGAAATCCTGTGTTTTGCGACAACATGGATGGAACATTATGTTAAGTGAACATTATGTTAAGTGAAATAAGCCAAACATAGAAAGAGGAATTTTGCATGTTCTCCCTCATATGTGGGATCTAAAAATGAAACCAATTGAACCCCTGGAGATACAGAATAGAATGGTAGTTACCAGAGACTAGGAAGGGTACTGGGAAGGGGGTATAGAGATGATTAATGGATGCAAAAATATGCTTAGATAAAATGAACAAGTTCTAGTATTTGACAGCACAACAGGGTGACTATAGTAAACAATAAATTACTACATATTTTTAAATAAAAGAGTACAATTGGAATGTTCCTAACAGAAGAAATTATAAATGCTTGAGGTGATGTATACCCCAATTACTCTGATTTGATTATTACACACTGTATGTCTGTACCAAAACATTACATGTACCCTATAAATATATACAAGTATCATCTACCCATAATTTAAAACAAACAATTTTTCAAAAGAAAACTAAAAAGTATATATACATAAAGGTAAATGAAAGGGAATAAAAAAACTATAAAAATCAATTAAACACAAAGGCAGTCAAGGAGGACACAAAGAACAAAGACAGGATATATAGAAAACAAATAGTAAAATAGCAGAAACAAAACATTCTTTATTAATAATTACTTTAAATGTTAATGGATTAAAACTCTCTGATTAAAAGACAGACATTGATAGAATGAATTAAAAACTATGCTGAGACTATATATTATCTACAAAAGGCTTACTTTGTATCCAAGAGATCTGAGGCCGCTACACTATTATCAGACAAATTAACTTTAAGTCAAAAAATTGTTACAAGAGATAAAGAAGGACCTTACACACTGACAAAACAATCATCAACACTGAAGATATTGTAATGTGTTCATGAAGAAGACATAACAAGTATAAAATTATACACAACAGACAAAAGAACCATAGCATCCAGGAAGCAAATATTGACAAGAGGGAAGGCTGCTGGTGCCTGAATTCGGAAGGTGGAGAGGATCATCCACCATGCGGTGGGGATACAGTGGCCTGGATTTCAGACACAGAAGTACACCAGCACCCAGTAGGCCAGCAGACACAGGGTCACCTCCCAGTTGAGGGCCCCTGGCACCTCCAGGCCTCCAGACAGCCTCAAGACTTTGTTCCTAGGGGAGGGAGACCGACCAAGCCACTGGGATCTGCCCCGAGGGGTCGTGGCTCCTCCCTCCTGCAGCCCTTGGTCCAGCCGGTCCCTCCCGTCCAGTTGGGCAAGGCCTGCAGGCGCTGTGGTGTGCCTGGAGCCTGGGAGCCCCTGGCTGGCGGGAGGCGGTGGGGCGCCCAGCCGAGCCCCAGGCCTCAGGCCCCCACCCTATCCCACCCCCTGCCAGGCAAGGCGGGAACCAGGGAAGGGCAGTGACCCATGTCGCTGAAGGAGCAAGGCGCATCTGAGCCCCAGGGACTGGCCTGGGCGCTCCCTGAGGACAGGCGGGGACTGGGAGTGACTGCTCCGCATCCCGGGGCTCACGTGCGCGCGCGGGGGAGACCCGTGGACCGGATGGGCTTGGCCCAGGGGCGCCCAGCCCGCTGCCAGAACCCGCCGACGGGGGCCACTGGCGGAAGGAAGCAGCGGATTCTGAGGACTTCTGCTAAGCCTGGTCGCGCACGGCTTTTAAGTGCGTAACCTCGGAAGGGCGCCTCAGCATTCTCCTGACAGGAACTGGCCCTCCACGTATATGTCTTTTGTCTGTTGTGTATATTTTTATACTTGTTATGTCTTCTTCATGACCACATTACAATGTCTTCAGTGTTGATGATCCTTTTGTCAATGTATAAGGTCCTGGGGGCCTCTGAGAAGGAAGGCAGAGCAGCAGCATCCATACAGGTGACAGATGATGGCTCAGAGTTGTGGGGTCTGGAAGGCGCAGGAGGCTCAGCTGTGGAAGGAGACTCAGCCAATGGCGGCCATCGGCCGGGGCGGCCTGCATGGCATGGGCCTGGCCATATTACAGCTCCCAGCCATGGTCGCTCCAATGGTCATGGCGTCCAGGATGGCCCCTTGGCATCCATGCTGTCCCAGCACCCGGAGGTCAGTGCACATCAAGGCTGGTGGCTTTTCCTTTCTGTGGGCTCTACAGGCTCGCTGGCCATGTGGAGACCCCACGCCCAATGCCAAAAGCCGGGGAAGGCCACTGCTGGATTTGTATCCTAGCCAAGGACCTCTCAGGGACTGGGACACAGGGGGACTGGCTGGGAGGAGGGGTAGGAGCAGAAGCAAGAGGGGATATTGGCTCACGCCTGTAATCCTAGCTCTTGGGAGGCCGAGGCGGGCGGATTGCTCAAGGTCAGGAGTTCAAAACCAGCCTGAGCAAGAGCGAGACCCCGTCTCTACTATAAATAGAAAGAAATTAATTGGCCAACTGATATATATATAAAAAATTAGCCGGGCATGGTGGCACATGCCTGTAGTCCCAGCTACTCGGGAGGCTGAGGCAGAAGGATCACTCAAGCCCAGGAGTTTGAGGTTGCTGTGAGCTAGGCTGACGCCACGGCACTCACTCTAGCCTGGACAACAAAGTGAGACTCTGTCTCAAAAAAAAAAAAAAAAAAAAAGAGGGGATATTGGGGTCCAGGAGAAGGGGAAGCTACACTGACAAGAGTGCGACTGCTCAGGGCAGCCTGAAAGGGCTGTGGATGGCCTGAAGGGGTGGCTGGGGGAGGATGGACCTCGGAAGGGGAAGTGGGCCTGAAGCATCAGTAGCAGAGGGTACAGTAACTGGATCTCCACCAGCATCCTAGTGGCGCCTCCCTCCTTCCCCTGGAGGCAGAGATCACCTATGGGTCCCAAGGGTTCCATGTAATGGATGCCTGAGTGGCAGAGCAAGGAAGGCAACATTCTTACCTCTAACTTGGTTTTCATTTCTCTTCACATTTAGCCTATGGACTAAGGAAAATGGCTCTCCTCCAAAATGGAATGTGCACAGCTTCCTTCCCCTCCCCTCTTCATCTAGCCTAATGTTCCTTCCTAGGCCCTGTATCCTTCCCAAGGGCAATGATTCCAACAGTAGCTGTCACTTTATCATTGAGGCCTAATGGTTTGCCTGGCTTGGGTACTCTCATGGACCACATCCAATCACTCAGGAAATTCTGTCATTCTACCCAAAATATCTAGAATGCAACCACATGTCACCACTTCTACTGCTGCCACATCAGTCCAGGCTACAATCATCTCTTGGCTGTCTGGGTGCAATAACCTCCTACCTGGTCTTTCTGATTCTAACCTTAACCCTCTTATAGCCTATCCTCAACGGAGAAGCTACAGCAATCCTTCATTTGAAGATGTAAGTCCAATCCTATGTCTCCCTTACTTCAGTGGCTCCCTTCTCACTTAGAATATAAGCCAAAGTCCTTACAAGGGCTAACAAGCCCCTAAATTGTAATCTCTGAATCCTCCATTACTTCTCTATCTCTTCTACTATGCTCTCTATTGCAAACTCCACGCCAGCCATGCTGGCCTCTTGGCTATGACTTCAACATTCCAGGGTTTCTGCTGAATGAGGTTTTTGCACACTCTGTTCTCCCTCAAATATGACTCATCTCCTTCAAATCTGCTCAGCTGTCATCTCCTCACCCTGCTCCAACATGCAGCTGCCACCCACGGACTAACACAAAATCAAAATCAATCCTCTCACACAGTTCTTTTTCTTTGCCATATACTGCTCACCGCCTTCTAAAACACAGTATAATGTACAAATCTGTTTTGTTTGTTTGGTATTTCTTGTCTCACTTATGTCTTCAGTTGGTGGTCTAGTAACTGTTGTGATATAACAAACCACCCCCAAACTTAGTGACTTAAAACAACAATCATTTGCATCTCCAGTTTGAGCAGTCACTGAAGGTACAGCAGCAGCTGAGGTGGCTGAAATGAGGGCTGAAAGAAGCTGCTTCCAATAACACAGTGGGCAATGCTATGCTGGCTACCAGCTGGGACCACTCAGCAGCATGTGAGGGCCAAGTACTTTGGTTCCTTTCCATATGGCCTGTGCTTCCTCACAGCATAATGGCTGGGTTCCAAGAGTTCATTGAGAGAGAGAGAGAGCGAGAAAGAGAGAGAGAGCATGAGCATGCGCACCAGGTGGAAGAGGTATCACCTTGTATGACCCAGCCTCAGTGTCCCCTCTGTTCTATGCCTTTGATCAAGGCCATCACTACCCAGGTTCTAGAGGAGGGGACATAGATTCCCCCTCTTAATGGGGACTGGCAAGATTGTGGAAGAGCAAAGAGCAAACAGGACAGGAAATATTGTTGCAACCATTTTTAAAGAAGGCAATGTACTAAATTGAGTCCCCCAAAGGCAAGGACTCCCTAGTGGGGAAAGCAGGACAGGAAAGGGGAAGAATCCAGGCAAAGGTGCAATCTCAGGAGGAAAGATTCAGCCTGGTCCCACAGAACTCTGCAGTGTAATTCCTATTTTGAGTTTGTCCCAATGTGAGGTAAAGGAGCTGAGATTTGGTAACGCTGCACACCTCAGAGGGGATGGCAGGGAGGGTCAATTCCGAGGCATTGAGCTGGCAAGAGGCACACCAGACAGAATATGGGGTACCAGAGAATTTGGGCAGAGCTTACATTCTTACTCCCGAAAGAAATACATCTTTGTTTCACTCATTACTGTATCCCCCAGCACCCACAAGAGTACCTGCAGCAGGTGGTCATTAAGTATTTGTTGAATTTAATACATGTTTCTTTTCTTGCTTCTATTTTTTGTGCCTTGATGCTGAAGGTCTTCCACACCCAAGATAATAAGTTTTCCTGTAGCTTCTAATACTTTTTACAGACATGTTTCTTGCATTAACTTCCTAATGCCCTTGGGGTGGTTTTTTTCCCTCCATGCTCAGCGGTTTGCTGAAGTATAATTTCCATGCAGTAAAGTATACAAATATTAAATTTACAGATTGATAAAAATTTGCATATGTACACGCTTGTAAACACCACCTAGATTGAGATGCAGAACGTTGCCATAATGCCAGAAAGTTCTCTTGTGCCCCATTCCAATAAATAATAATATCCCTAATAAAGGTAACAAGGTAACCATGATTCTGACTTCTAACACCATAGAGTATAAAAATGAATCAAAAGTATGAAGTTGAAGAACAAAAAAAATTGAAATAATTTAAAAATTCAAGACAAGGCCAGGCGCGGTGGCTCACTCGTGTAATCCTAGCACTCTGGGAGGCCGAGGCAGGTGGATTGCTTGAGGTCAGGAGTTCGAAACCAGCCTGAGCAAGAGCAAGACCCCGTCTCTACTATAAATAGAGCGAAATTAATTGGCCAACTAATATATATAGAAAAAAATTGGCTGGGCATGGTGGCGCATGCCTGTAGTCCCAGCTACTCAGGAGGCTGAGGCAGTAGGATTGCTTGAGCCCAGGAGTTTGAGGTTGCTGTGAGCTAGGCTGACGCCATGGCACTCTAGCCTGGGCAACAAAGCGAGACTCTGTCTCAAAAAAAAAAAAAAAAATTCAAGATAAACATAAAACAGGTTGCATTCTTTTACATGAAGGCAAACAAAGGTTAAAAGTCAGTAAAATATAGAGTCTGACCATGGAACAGAGACCAAAACAACAGCAGTGACTGGAAGCAGAGTGGCCAGGATGAGGCAGAGGGAACGTATAAAGTTTATCGTCCCGCCTTTGCCATCGCCACCCACCTGGAACCAGTGTTGGGCTGTGGTGGCAGAGTGGGGTCAAGGTTCATTTTTGTCCATCTGGATCTCCTTCTGATGACCCGGCACCCTTTACTGGAAAGGCTGTCCTGTCCCCTCAGCTCTCCAGCTGCCCCTTCTGTCGTAGATGAAGTTCCATGGACGTGAGAGTCAGACTCTGGGTTCCGCTTTCTATCCTACTGGGCCCACTTGGCCAGCTTCCACCAATACCGAATTCTCTCAGTTGCAGAAAACAAAAACTAAGTTTATAAAACAAATGGCATAATTAAAATGAGGAAGTAATAAAAATGCAATTTAACATCAAGAGGAATAAAGTAGAAGCAGGAAGCTTGAAATTTAGGGAGGTTGAGTAAAGCGGCCAGAGCCTAAGGAGCCAGGGGTTTGAAGACCCTTTAGCTTAGGTTTAGAGGTCCCTGAGTAGCCCTGCAAGCCAACCTGCTCTCCTTTGTGTGATAGCTTGGTCTAGTGTGTGTTGGGCTCACGTTTGGCCTTATACTTCAGCAGGGGTGAGGAATTTAATGTGGCTTCTTGTCCTTTCTCTCAGCTCCAGGATACCCTGGACCTACCTTCTCTGTGCCTTTGGCCTGTTTCCTCAAAACCTGAGCTCACCCCCCTCCCTACTTTGTCCCCGAGTTGCTTCATGACATAGACATGCCACTGACCCAGGGCAGCTAGGAGCCTCAGCCACAGAGGAAAGGCAGGTGGTGGCAAAAGAGTTTTGACAAAGGTCGTTTATATGTGGTGTCAGGGAGAGCAGTGCATTTTACTGCCAATTATTGAAGCTAGCTTCTGATGAAGAAAAAAAAAAAGAAAATGTCAAGATGTGGTTTGGCCGAGCAGTGCTAATTACAGCCACCGGCTCAACACCTTTTGCAGTGAAATAACATGTGCAAAAGCCACTGCACGTGAGTCAGATTGAGTTTGTTGAACTTAAAAGCAGTAATAAACTTCACTTTCAAATACTTGGCTTTCAAAACTAGTTCTTTATTTACATTGAGTGCCATCATTTAAAACAAATAAGAAAGAAATTAAGGCATGATTCCTCCTTATAAGACTTTTATTAATGCCAGAAATAAAACAATAAAAACAAAATAAATTTGAAAACTCAGTGTGCTTGTGGGTGAGACAGTGTGAATGGGGACCAAGGAGACCGTAAGAGGAGAAAGCCAGGTTTGAGAGGAGCCTTCATTCAGCTGATTCTTGTTCCATGGTAAAATGGCTGGTACAGCGACCCTCCCCATGTGTGGCCCTGTGCCAGGCTGCGTGCTGGGCCTAGGCTTCCTCCCTCCCTAAGGAAAACTTCACTCCTGGGGTTCCTGGCTTTATAGCCCTCTGGGTTTGCAGGCTTGAGACCCTGCTGTCCCCTGTCCTGCACTGCACATCCCCTGATCTGGAGGAATTTCCTAACGAAATGAGACAGAAGGAAATGAAACAAAAAGGACTACAGAAAACAATGCGGGGTTAATTGCTGCCCTGCCCTGCGATGCTGATTCTCAAATCTTTTAGGAAAGTGTACACTTGACTCACAGTGATCTCATGGGATCATTTCTGTAACAAACACCAGGCCCTTTCTCACATACACATCATTGTCTCCACCAGAAAACAAGATTTGGCTGGCATCATTTTGACTTAAGGTGCCTTTCTCAGGAGCATATGCTGCTGTCAGCTCAAAAATTACCTGTACTTTGTTTCCTTGAATTGTTATGTTTTTAGCAATTTTATCAAAGCAGAACATAATCATATATACCCTGGAAATGAGGGCTGAAGTTACCTTTTTTTAAAATGATTTTTTTTATTCTGACCCCTATTATCACCTTTCATACCTTAAATGTAGAGAATTCCTATTCAGAGCATTCCTGTTTTTAATTAATCACACCCAAACAGGTCACACTACTCATATGTGTATTGCTTTATTTTGTAAATATGTTCCTGGAAATGTTTTCCAGAAACATATTTCTTTTTTTGGTTAATTGAATGACATTTCACTACTGACATAATTTCAGCTGCAGTTTTTTTTCTATCTTCAAGCTGGTAGCCCCAAGTGTCAATCTGATTCTGCCTCCATTGCTGTGACTTTAGGGGCTGGAACAAGATGGTCTCCAGGGGCCCCTTTACTAGGATAATTTATGATTCTTGAAGCATAGGAGAGAGGTCAAAATTTCAGGTATTGGAGTCAAACGATGTCATCCTGTTGGTAGCAACACTGGTTCCAATCTTCGTTCCAAATACTCTGTTTAAGAGATTTTTAACACAATTTTTAGAAAAAATGTTTTCTCGAGTCTTGTTTTTATCTTTCCTACCCTGCCTGAATGAATGGAGTTTTTCACATCCTAGTCTGTGGCTATGGTATCCTCTATCCCTACCTCTGCGACTGAAGAGCCCACTGCAGCCACCCCTGAGGGGTGGGGCATGGAGGGTGCACTGGGGAAGGAAACTGCTGCCACAAGCCCTCTCTCCTGAAGGTTCGTACCAAGACCACGGAAACTACACATCCTCTCTTGGTTCTGACCTGTGTTGACCATCAGTATGTTTTTAGCCAAAATAAAATAAAATAAAATAAAATAAAATAAAATAAAATAAAATAAAATAGTAACAAAATAAACTCAAACTGAGTCCCAATCGAGCTTCCCTGTTTCACATGCGGCCCGAGCCCACACTTCTCACACTTTGGATTGCCTTTCGTCTGTCCACTCCTGCCTTGTGTTCTGTAAAGCCTGTGTCTTCTGCTCATCCACCTGGACATAGTCCACTCTTTGCTCTTCTGAAAGGAGAAGTTTCTGAAGGAGGAGAACAAAAAGGTTTTCATTGCATCTAATGCAAAGTTTCAGGCAAATGCCTACCTTTCTGTGGTAGGTTACATTGCTACTAGATATTTGCTGCCCTTTCCTCCTTGTTTACATGTGTCTGTGTCTGCTCCCTTCAGCTTTGCTCTACCACATGCTTTGAGCGATGCAACATGAGTGTAAGTGACATGCCAATCCTAAGGAGAAAAGAGGCATCCTGTGATTATGCAATCTCTCTTTTTCCACTGCCAAAAGATGGCACATGTTAGATAGGGCTACTCCTCCTGCTTCAGCCCTTTATGTTCAATCCAGAGCTGAAGCAATAGACTGTCGTCTCATGAGTAACAACTGAAAGAGCCTTTGTTGTTGCAAAGAGCTGAGATTTGGGGGTTGTTTGTTTTGAGTACACATGCTACCAAAACTAACTAATGCACCTTTAGTACTTGTTGCTCCCACCCTTCTGATCAGCTTTTCTTGAATCTCAGTTCAGGTTTTTGGAATGATATTAAACATAGAGGAGAAGTAGGAGTTACTTTAGCAAAAGGGGAGGAAAGTATTCCAGAGTTTTTCCCAACACATATACACATACACATGGAATCATACCATGCATTCTGTTCAGTGAGTTGCTTTTTTATTCACTGAACAATACATTGTTAGGCACAGCTTTGATTATGACCATCTATTGCTCAAAAATATTTAATTGTCATCTACTGTTCACCATATTCACTCATTCCTTACACTGTGCAGGGGAGATACTAGAAAATGGCTAAGATTACTTCCATGTATTAATTCAATTAATCCTCACAACAGCCCTCAACATAACAGTTGTTATTTCTGATGCTCACTTTACAGATAAGAACACTACCCAGGGAAGTCAACACTGCCCACGCTGGCATTTGAGGCCCTTTATTAAGGGCCTTCTGAACTAGAGCTCCTTTCAACACTACCTAAAATTGAGCCAAACTAGCCTGCTACTTGTTCTCTAAACAGGCTTTTCCTATGCCTGGAGAGCCCTCTACCCCACCCTCATTTCTGCCTGAGAAATTTTTTTATAAACTTCATGGTCCAAATTTTGAAGGGTGTGAATATGACATGTTTATACATATACACACAAAGAGCATACCCTAAAAGGAAATACACCAGGATTTCACTCTCTGTAGGAGGCAGGATTAGGACTGATTTTAATATTCTTCATTATACATGTCTATATTTTTAACACCTTCTAAAGAGACTATGCATGGTTTGATAATCAGAAAAGTCTGAGTGGAAATGGAATCACTTTCCTACCTGCTGTATGGGGGCTGGCGATACTGAATTGAAGTCCAGGGCCAAATAATCCAGGTTGAATTTCTTCGTCCACATGAGTGCACCACTGCTCAAGGAGCTGGCTGTTGGGTGCACCTCCTAGGAACCAACATCACAGGACTCAGGTTAATGATAATTAGTCAGGCTGCCCAAGGGAAGGAGATCGTAACACAATGGTTTCATGAGACCTGAGCAGATCAGCCTGCATATCTGAGTGAGAGCTGGCATTTCAAACATATTATAGCCAGTTTGGCCTTTACTATGAAACCATACCATTATTCACCATTGAAACAGTTTGCCAGAATCCTCTCAAAAAGGAATCTGCTTTATGGATCTGACAGGCCCAAGATATCTTAGAGATTAAAACTTCAAAAGATCAACTACAGTTATTAAAATTCTAGTAAAGGTATCCCAATGCATTTAAGGATACCTTACACAATACAAACAGTTATTACATAAGTGAAACTCACTACCCAGCTTGGAATTCTACCAATACCTTTGAAGCTATTGTTTCCGCTCTGCCATCTCCTCCTCTTGTCCCAAGAAGTGGAGCGCTATCTTGAATTTTGTGCTGATCATCCCTTTCTTTTTAAATACAGTTTTGTGTATATGTAAGTAACTAGGCAATTTTGGGTGTCTTATCAACAGAATTACATCATATGTATTTTTGGTGGCTTTAATTTTTTGCCTAGAGAGTAATCATTTGTTGGTTATATATGTTGCAGATATCCCATCACAGTGTGTGGCTTTTCTTTTTATTTCTTTTTGTGGTATTTCTTTTAATGAAGAAGTTACTAATTTTAATGTAACATGTCAATCTTTTCTTGTACGGTTTATATTTGCATTTTGTTTAAGGAATTCTTCTCTATGCTGACTTCGTAATTTATTTCCCTATATTTTCTCCTAAAATTATAAAGTTTTGCCCTTCATGTTTAAGCAATAATCTCACTTGAACCGATTTTAATACTGTGTATGGTGGTGCAATAGGAATACAATTCATTCCTTTTTTGTTTGTTTATTCTTACCCCAGATAGATAATCATCCTTTCCCCAGTAATGCAACCCCCATCCATAGGTCAAGCTCCCATATGTGTTTGGGTCTGTTTCTGGGCTTCCCCTTGTATTTTATTGGTATATAGGTCTACCTCTGCACTACCTCTGTAGTACTCTGTGGAGACTACTGTAGCTGTTAATGAGTCTTAATCTCTGGTAGGACAAATTCCCTTCACTTTGTTCTTCTAGAATTTCTTGAGTAATCTTGACCCTTTAATCTTATATACACATTTTAGAATCAGCTTCAAAGTTCCTCAATAACCTGTTAGAGATTTGGTAGGATAACATCTTTAATATCTGAGCCTTTCTATTCAGGAATATGGTACACTTTTCCATTTATTTAGTTCTTCTTAATGGTTTTCAATAAAGTTTTAATAATTTTCTCCATATGTTTTTACTAATCTTTTGTTAGATTTATCCCTAAATACATAAGAGTTTGTTGTTACTGTAAATGGCATGTTCTGTTTAAATTCCATTTTCTGTTTGTTATCACTATGTAGACATTCAACTGACTTTTTTTTTTTTTTTTTGAGACAGAATCTGGCTCTGTTGCCCGGGCTAGAGTGTCGTGGTGTCAGCCTAGCTCACAGCAACCTCAAATTCCTGGGCTCAAGCGATCCTCCTGCTTCAGCCTCCCGGGTAGCTGGGACTACAGGCATGCACTACCAAGCCCAGCTAATTTTTCCGATTTTTTTTTAGTTGTTTGGCTAATTTCTTTCTATTTTTAGTAGAGAGAGGGTCTCGCTCTTGCTCAGGATGGTCTCAAACTCTGGAGCTCAAGCGATCCTCCTGCCTCGGCCTCCCAGAGTGCTAGGATTACAGGTGTGAGCCACCATGCCCAGCCTCAACTGACCTTTATGTATTTATTTTAAATATGTCATTGATAATATATTTTATTAATTCTCATTATTTATTTTACTAATTGACTTGTTAATTATAGTTATTTCCAAGTAGATTATTTTGAGTTTTCTGGTTACACAATCACTTCATCTGTGAATAATCACTGTTTGTCTTCTTCCTTCCGGAACTACCTATTGTGGACAATTCCTGAACCAACTGGGTACTCTGTAGTATAAGGTTTGTTGCTTCTTCCTTCCTCCCAGCATATTTAAGATTTAATTGTCCTGGGTCTTACAAGTCATTTACTATACATATCCATCTGCCTTCCAGTATCCGGTATGTTACTGCTATTTTCTTCTCCAATTCCTCACATCCTTGTGGGTTTATGACTTTAACAAATCTCTTTACTATTATTTTAGAGGGTGTTTTAGAATGGAGAGAAAATAGAGGCTGGTGGTCAATCTGCCATCTTTACTGAGATGTCTATTAACAGATTATCTAATGTTATAACTGGGATAAATCCAACTTGTTAGTGTATATAATCAGTTTTACTTTTTTTCTATATATTTTTAGTTGTCCAGCTAATTCCTTTCTATTTTTAGTAGAGATGGGGTTTCGCTCTTGCTCAGGCTGGTCTTGAACTCCTGAACTCAAATGATTCTCCCGTCTCAGCCTCCCAGAGTGCTAGGATTACAGATATGAGCCACTGCACCCGGCCTGTAATCAGTTTTATATATTGCTGAGTTCATTTTACTAAAATCATCTTTAGGATGTCTTATGCAACCACTTTATTGAAATAAAATTCCATATCATACAATTCACCCATTTGAAGTATACAACTTAGTGGTGTTTAGTATAGTCACACATTTGTGCAATCATAACCTTAATCAGTTTCAGAACATTTTCATCACCCCAAAAAGAAATCCTGTACCCCTTAGTTATCACCTCCCAGTCCCCTCATCTCCCCCAGCTCTAGGCAACCATGTTATTCTAATTTCTGTCTCTATAGATTTGCTTATTCTAGATACTTCATACGAAAAATATCATATGATGTGTGGTCTTTTGTGACTGGCTTCTTTCACTCAGTATATTATTTTCAAGGTTCATGCACATTGTTCTATGTATCAGTATTTTATCTTTTATGGCGAAATAATATTCCATTGTATGGCTATACTCTATTTTATGTATGCATTTATCAGTTGATGAATATTTCAGTTGTTTTCACTTTGGGCTATTATGAAAAATGCTGCTATGAACCTTTGTGTACAAGTATTTGGTTGGATATATTCTTCTTTAGTGTTTTTAAATCTGCATCCTTGACTGAGATTGGCCTATAATTTTCTACTTTTTTTTTTTTTTTTTTTTTTTGAGACAGAGTCTCACTTTGTTGCCCAGGCTAGAGTGAGTGCCGTGGCGTCAGCCTAGCTCACAGCAACCTCAAACTCCTGGGCTCAAGCGATCCTTCTGCCTCAGCCTCCCAAGTAGCTGGGACTACAGGCATGTGCCACCATGCCTGGCTAATTTTTTATATATATATCAGTTGGCCAATTAATTTCTTTCTATTTATAGTAGAGACGGGGTCTCGCTCTTGCTCAGGCTGGTTTTGAACTCCTGACCTTGAGCAATCCGCCCGCCTCGGCCTCCCAAGAGCTAGGATTACAGGCGTGAGCCACAGCGCCCGGCCTATAATTTTCTACTTATGTTATTGCTATTTGTTTTGGTATCAAGCTATTTGAGCCTCATATTTTCTTTCTATTGTTGGAGGTGTTTATATAAGATTGTTATTATCTCTTCCTTTTGGTAGAAACTGTTGGTAAAGTTGTTTGGGCCTTGTGATCCTTTGTAGTAAAAATTTTCCCACTGATTTAGTTTCTTTAATGGGTATATAACCATTCAGTTTTCTATTTCTACTTAAGTCAGTCTTTGATTTTTTTTAAATTCCAAAGATTTGCCTATTTTTTTCACCAAAGTTTTCAAATTTATTGGGGTAAAGTTTATAATATTCTCTCATGTAGTTAATTGTATTTGCAATTATCTCCTTTTTATTCTTAATATCATTAATTTGTATCCATATCTTTTTATTGATTAGTTGTGTTCAGTTTTAGTCTTTTTATAGAGAGAATTATGGCTGTGTTGATCCTCTCTAATTTTGTTGTTTTGTCAATTTCTCTCCTTGACCATTCTACTTTTGTAGAGTTTGTTTTTTCAACTTATTATTTAAAATTTTTTCAAACAATTAATCAAATTAAAAATATATTCCCACTATCCACTAACCTGCTTGTGAGTCTTTGGACTTTCTCAGGTTTGGTATCATGAATTGTGAGAAACTCTGTCATAATCCCTTTATATATTGCTTCTCTCCTATTTCTTCTATGAGTTCCTCCTGCAACTCTGAGTAGATAAATGTTTGACCTTCTCATCCTATATTCTATGTGTCAACTTTCTTTGATATTTTCCATGTTTTTATCTCCTTGTCCTGATTTATCAGTAACTTCTTCATAATAATCTTCCAGTTCATTAAATCACTCTTTATGTTTAGTCTGTTTAACTTATCCATTGAGTTTCTACTCTCACCCTTATTTTTATGTCTAGAAGTTCTAAATATTTTTTAATCTACTTGGCCATTTTTAATAGTATATTGTTACTCAATCCAACTTTCAATTCCTCATCTTATTTCTTTAACCATATCAAACATACTTATTTTATATTCAAAATCCAATATTTCTAAAAATAACTTACTTCTATATTTGAGTCTACTATTTATAATTCTAGTTTATTTTCAGGACTTGTCATTTCTCAATATTTTTGGTTCTAGAGATTTCCCTTCTGTACTTGTCAGCTGAGTTTTAGATTTTAAAAATGTTCTTTTAAGGCCGGGCGCTGTGGCTCACGCCTGTAATCCTAGCTCTTGGGAGGCCGAGGCGGGCGGATTGCTCAAGGTCAGGAGTTCAAAACCAGCCTGAGCAAGAGCGAGACCCCGTCTCTACTATAAATAGAAAGAAATTAATTGGCCAACTGATATATATATAAAAAATTAGCCGGGCATGGTGGCGCATGCCTGTAGTCCCAGCTACCTGGGAGGCTGAGGCAGAAGGATCACTCGAGCCCAGGAGTTTGAGGTTGCTGTGAGCTAGGCTGACGCCACGGCACTCACTCTAGCCTGGGCAACAAAGCGAGACTCTGTCTCAAAAAAAAAAAAAAAAATGTTCTTTTAAAATATATTCTCGGCTGGGCGCGGTGGCTCACTCCTGTAATCCCAGCACTCTGGGAGGCTGAGGCGGGCAGATTGCTCGAGGTCAGTTCGAAACCAGCCTGAGTAAGAGCGAGACCTGTCTCTACTATAAATAGAAAGAAATTAATTGGCCAACTAATACATAGAGAAAAAATTAGCCGGGCATGGTGGCACATGCCTGTAGTCCCAGCTACTTGGGAGGCTGAGGCAGGAGGATCGCTTGAGCCCAGGAGTTTGAGGTTGCTGTGAGCTAGGCTGATGCCACGGCACTCACTCTAGCCTGGGCAACAAAGCAAGACTCTGTCTCCAAAAAAAAAAAAAAAAAACAAATAAAATATATTCTCTATCACATTAAGATATTTTATGGCAGAATAGAGTGGTTCATTCTTGTAATCCCAGCACTCTAGGAGGCTAAGGTGGGAGCGATCACTTGAGGTCAGGAGTTTGAGACCAGCCTAGGCAGCATACTGAAACCCTATCTCTCCACACACACATACACAAAATTAGCTGGGTGTTGTGGCATGTGCCAATAGTCCTAGCTACTGGGGAGGGTGAGGTGGGAGGATCGCTTGAACCCAGGAATTTGAGGCTGCAGTGAGCTATTATCATGTGACTGCACTTCAGTCTGGGCAACAGAGTGAGACCCTATCTCTTAAAAAAAATAAAATAAATATACTTTATATGAGGGGTATTTTTCATGCTACCTGCCTACCAGAGTGCCCCATCACATTTTTTAAAAAATATAATAAATGTAGTTCCATTTCCAGTAATGTTGGATTAAGTCATTTTGACCATCCATCCTGTTGAGAACAATGGAAAGAAAATGAGACTTGACCTCTATCTCACATCATACAGAAAAATTAATTAAAGGTGCATTATAGATCCACATGTGAGGGTAAAACTATAAAGCTCCTAGGAAATAACCAAAATTCACTCAAGATTAAACAGATAAAGTTAATGTTCCTATAAATATTAAAAAAATTGAATTCACCCAATGTTTTCACTAGTGAATTATACCAAAATTCTAAAGAATAAATAGAACTAATTCTACATAATCCATTCCAGAAAAATACAACAGGAGAGAACACTTCCTGAGGAGTACAGCATTACCTTGATAACAAAACCACACAAAAACACTACAAAAACCTACAGCTCAACATTCATTATGAACATAGGCACAAAAATACTCAAAAACCATTAGTAAATCAAATCTAGCAACATATAGAAAGAATAATATACCATGACCAAATGGATTTATTCAGTGAACACAAGACTGGT
Organism: Microcebus murinus; assembly: GCF_040939455.1. Lineage (NCBI taxonomy): Eukaryota > Metazoa > Chordata > Mammalia > Primates > Cheirogaleidae > Microcebus > Microcebus murinus. The sequence goes on along the minus strand of NW_027438951.1, from coordinate 1,016,596 downwards.
TCAATGTTCAGAAATAAAGCAGTATGATCCACAATGTTAACAGTGTAAAAAAGAAAACTAGGCTAGGCCTCATGCCTATAATCCAAGTCCTATGACTCTGGGAGGTCAAGGCAGGAGGATCGCTGAAGGTCAGGAGTTCGAAATCAGCCTGAGCAACAGTGAGACCCAATCTCTGTTAAAAATTGAAAGAAATTAATTGGACAACTAAAAATATATAGAAAAAATTAGCCGGGCATGGTAAGACATGCCTGTAGTCCCAGCTACCCGGGAGGCTGAGGCAGGAGGATCGTTTGAGCCCAGGAGCATGAGGTTGCTGTGAACTAGGCTGACACCACAGCACTCTAGCCCAGGCAACAGAGTGAGATTGTCTCAAAAAAACAAACAAACAAACAACAACAAAAAAACCAACAACAACAAAAAAACAAAGATAAGAATAAAAATTAGCCGGACATGGTGGCACATGCCTATAGTCCCAGCTACTGAGGAGGCTGAGGCAGGAGGATCGTTTTGAGCCCAGGAGTCTGAGGTTGCTGTGAGCTAGGCTGACCCCATGGCACTCTAGCCCAGGCAACAGAGTCAGACTGTCAAAAAAAAAAAAAAGAAAAAGAAAAAGAAAAGAAAACTAAATGATCATATTAATGAATGCAAAAAAAGCATTTAATAAAATTCAACATCCATTCATGATAAAACTCTCAGCAAACCAGCAATAGAAGAGAGCTTCCTTAATCTGATAAAGAACATCTATAAACAGCTAACATTGTACTTAATAGTTAAAGGCTGAATGCTTTTCCCCTTAAGATGGCAAACAAGACATTTATTCAACATTGTACTGGAAATGTTAGCCTGGGGATAAGGCAATCAAAAGAAATAAAGAGCATACAGATTGAAAATGAAGAAATAAAACTTTATATTCACAGATGCCATGATTATGTAAACAGAAAATCCCAAGAAATCTAAAGAAAAGAATAACCTCATAATAAGTGAATTTAGCAATGTTTCAGGATACAAGATCAAAACACAAAAATTGATCATATTTCTATATACTACCAATGGACCACTGGAAGCTGAAATTACAAAAATGCCATGATAATAGCTCCAAATATGAAATACTTACATATAAACTCATAAAACATGCATAAGATCTATATGTAAAATTACAAAATTCCAAGGAAACAAATCAAAGAAAATTTGAGTAAATGGAAAGACATACTGGATTTGTTAATTAAAAGATTCAGTATAGCCGGGCGTGGTGGCTCACGCCTGTAATCCTAGCACTTTGGGAGGCCGAGGTGGGCGGATTGCTCAAGGTCAGGAGTTCGAAACCAGCCTGAGCAAGACCCCGTCTCTACCAAAAATAGAAATAAATTAATTGACCAACTAAAAAAATATATATATACAAAAAAAATAATTAGCCGGGCATGGTGGCTCATGCCTGTAGTCCCAGCTACTCGGGAGGCTGAGGCAGTAGGATCGCTGAGCCGCGGAGATTGAGGTTGCTGTGAGCCAGGCTGACGCCACGGCACTCACTCTAGCCTGAGCAACAAAGTGAGACTCTGTCTCAAAAAAAAAAAAAAAAAAAAAAAAAAAAAGATTCAGTATAGTAAAGATGTTAATTCTCAAATTTTGCTTAAAGATTTAGTGCAATTCCAATAAAAAAATCTTATAAAGATATTTTGTAGATAAAGAAAAGCTAATTCTAAAATTTATATGGAAAGACAAAGGAAATAGAATAACAAAAACAAATTTTAAAAACAAGAATGAAGTTGGGTAAAATATACTTCCTAATTTTAAGATTTACTATGAAGCTAAAATAATCATAACTGTGTGGTATAGGCAAAGGGATAGACAATGAATGGGATAGAGATTCTACATAAGTATACCCAACTGATTTTTTTTTTTTACAAAGCTGCAAAGGCAATTCAATGAAGAAAGGATTGTCTTTTTAATAAATGATACTGGAACAATTGGACATCCCTATGCAAAAAAATCAACTTCAGCTTCACATCTTACAAAAAGAATTAACTCGAAATGGATTATAGGCCTAAATATAAAACCATGATAATTTGAGAAGAAAATATAGGAGAAAATCCTAATTAACTAGGGTTAGGCAAAGAGTTTAGACATGATAAGTGTCCATGAAAGAAACAAAATCAATAAATAAGACTTAATTAAATTTTAAAATGTTTGCTCTGCAAAAGACAGAAGAGAATGAAAGGACAAGCTCCAAATTCAGAGAAAATATTTGCAAACTATATATCCATTGGATGACCTGTACACAGAATATATAAAGAACTCTTAAAACTCAATGTAAGAAAACAAACAACTTGATTAAAAATTGGGCAAAAAGGTATTCCAACAAAGAAGATATATGGATGGCAAGTAAGCACACAAAAATATGTTCACCCACCTTTGCCATTAGGGAAATACACATTAAAATCACACTGAATACACTGCAGACCTATTGAATGTCTAAAGGAAAAAAACCTGGTAATACCTTGTATGCCGTCAAGGAGGTGGAGCAACTGAAACTCTCATAAATTGTAGGTGGGAGCTCAAAATGGTACAGTCACTGTGGAAAACATTTTGGTAGTATCTTATAAAGTTAAATGAACAATTGATGATCCAATTAAACATAAAGTTGATGACTCAGCACCCCCACTTCTGAGTATTTATCCTGGAGCTGGGTTTCTCAACAGTGGCACTATTGACATTTGGGTTGGAGAGTTCTTTGTTATGGGGGTTGTACATTGTAGGTTGTGCAGTAACATCTCTGAACTCTTACCACTAGATCCCAGTAGCACCAGCTCTTCCACTCCAGGTTGTGTCAACCAAAAATGTCTCTAGACATTAGCAAATGTCCCTTGAGGAACAAAATCACCCCTGGTTGAGAACTACTGCCCTAGACAAATGAAAACTTATATCCATGAAAAAACTTGTAAAAGGCCATTAAGGCTGGGCACCATGGCTCACACCTGTAATCCTAGGACTCTGGAAGGCCAAGGCGGGTGGATTGCTCGAGGACAGGAGTTCGAAACCAGCCTGAGCAAGAGCGAGACCCCGTCTCTACTATAAATAGAAAGAAATTAATTGGCCAACTAATATATATAGGAAATTAGCCGGGCATGGTGGCGCATGCCTGTAGTCCCAGCTACTCAGGAGGCTGAGGCAGGAGGATTGCTTGAGCCCAGGAGTTTGAAGCTGCTGTGAGCTAGGCTGATGCCAGGGCACTCTAGCCCAGGCAACAGAGTGAGACTCTGTCTCAAAAAAAAAAAAAAACAAACCATTAAAATCAGGAAAACGACAACGATGCCCACTTTTGCTACTTCTATTCAACAAAGTATTGGAAGTCCTAGACAAAGCAATCAGGGAAGAAAAAAGAAATAAAAGTTATCTAAATTGGAAAGAGACAAGTAGAATAATCTCTATTTGCTGATGATATGCTCCTATATATAGAAAACCTTAAAGATTTCACATAAAAACTAATAATAAATGAAAAAATAAATTCAGCAATGTTGCAGGATATAGTATCAACATCCAAAAATCAGATGCACTTCTATACACTAACAATGAACAATCCCAGAAGGCAATTAAGAAAACAATTTCACTCATAATAGCATCAACAGAATAAATTACTTAGGAATAAATTTAACCAAGAAGACAGACTGTACACTGAAAACTAGAAAACATTGCTGAGGTGGGAAGGGAAGCCTGAAGGCACATTTTTGCTAAGGGATTCTGTGCAAGAGGACTACCTTTTCTCTGTGAACTTCCGCCACTACAACAAATCCCTGCATGCCCAAATTGAACTTTAGTTTTGATGCACATAACCCGTATGTATGCCACTCCTCCACTGTAACAGCACTTTTAGGACATTGTAAAGATCCCAGTTCTTGCACGTTTTTCCAACCATTGCTTATTATTATCGCTCAGTAGGACTTTTTCTTTGAGCCTGCAGTATATCTGTCATACAGTAATCTGCAGGTGCACCACCTATAATGGAATGGATGGCTCCCTTTACCATCAATGTTACAGGATTTTTTTTAAAGGACTATCATTGTAAACAAAAAGTTAGGGTTAGCTGGTTAAAAAGAGAACCAGTTAAGGCAATGTAAATGCTTCTGTCCCCAAAGGGTATCAACTAGGTCTGCTTTCATGTGCATCAGACAATACACCGATAGCAAGCACACATGTCAGTGCTAGATTTTTTCATACAGTGTGTAAGCTTAGTGTTAGTGTTTGTCAGGTGCAGTCTGCTGTTACTTATTCAGATAAACGTGGTGCCTATTGGAACAACAGAGGATAGAGCTACAGGTATTCAGTAAGACTACAAAAACATTTTGCTAATTTAGCTAACACTTTTGTTTTTAATGGCTGTAGTAACTGAGTTAGGCAACTTTGGGGCATTTGTTGTGAAGAATTATAGTTCTTACCAAAGAACAAATTTTAATATTGGATGAGAGCTGGGCGCAGTGGCTCACACCTGTAATCCTAGCACTCTGGAAGGCTGAGGTGGAAGGATAGGTCAAGGTCAGGAGTTCGAAACCAGCCTGAGCAACAGCAAGAACTCGTCTCTACTAAAAATGGAAAGAAATTAATTGGACAACTAAAAATATATAGAAAAAATTAGCCAGGCATGGTGGCGCATGCCTATAATCTCAGCTACTTGGGAGGCTGAGGCAGGAGGATCGCTTGAGCCCAGGAGTCTGAGGTTGCTGTGAGCTAGGCTGACGCCATGGCACTCTAGCCTGGGCAGCAAAGTGAGATTCTGTCTCAAAAAAAAAAAATATTGGATGAGTATTTTAACAGTGTGACTAATGTTTTAAATTATTTTTTTAAGAGTTTCTCTATAACCTTCCAAAAGTAGTGATGTTTTTAGTCACTATAAATCAAGCTTTGGAAGTCCAAGAAATAAAAGACTGCTTTCCTTTTAGACAACACTGCAATTTCTGGCCACAGGGGCATAATGCAGTTCACTTAAGTGTTGATGTAGTTTATAGTCAGACTCTTTTTCTCTTCTGAAAAAGGTACTGTTAAGTAAACCAGGTTTTCTATATAGTAGCTCTTAAAATTTTCATACCTATGAAGTAGAATTTTATTTAAAGGCCTTAGGTATTAATTTTTTCAATGAGTGCTTTAATTTAAAACAGATATTTGAATAGCTGCTGCACTGTAGTGTCATGCGTGTGATATTTTTAAGTTAACACGTGCTATCTAATCGTTTAATAAAAGTTGGATCTTGGCCGGGCGCTGTGGCTCACGCCTGTAATCCTAGCTCTTGGGAGGCCGAGGCGGGCGGATTGCTCAAGGTCAGGAGTTCAAAACCAGCCTGAGCAAGAGCGAGACCCTGTCTCTACTATAAATAGAAAGAAATTAATTGGCCAACTGATATACATATACAAATATTAGCCGGGCATGGTGGCGCATGCCTGTAGTCCCAGCTACCCGGGAGGCTGAGGCAGAAGGATCACTGGAGCCCAGGAGTTTGAGGTTGCTGTGAGCTAGGCTGACACCACGGCACTCACTCTAGCCTGGGCAACAAAGCGAGACTCTGTCTCAAAAAAAAAAAAAAAAAAAAAAAAAAAGTTGGATCTTTTCCTGTGCCCATCATAAGTTTGTGAACCATGAAGAAAATGAGACTAGAAGATTCCCAAACAAGTCAGATAATAGTAACTACAGTAGTTGCTAATGTTGAGATTTTTATTAAACAGTAATTAATAATTTGGATGGAAGCATTTATCTTTTTGTTGTAAACTATTTTTTTTTTTTGAGACAGAGTCCCACTCTGTTGCCTGGGCTAGAGTGCCATGGGGTCAGCCTAGCTCACAGCAACCTCAGACTACTAGGCTCAAGTGATCCTACTGCCTCAGCCTCCCGGGTAGCTGGGATTACAGGCATGTGCCACCATGCTGGATAATTTTTTCTATATATTTTCAGTTTGCCAACTAATTTCTTTCTGTTTTTAGTATAGAGGGGTTTCACTCTTGCTCAGGCTGGTCTAAACTCCTGACCTTGAGCAATCCTCCTGCCTCGGCCTCCCAGAGTGCTAGGATTACGGGCGTGGGCCACCACGCCTGGCCTGTTGTAAACTCTTATAGCTGAATTCCTTAAGTATAATTGATAGAATTTCGGTGCAGTTAATTCTTAGTAGAAAATCTGAAACCTAAATTGCAGATTTAGAAGGTATTGTACAACCACTGTATCTGTAAATAACTTTAATTAGCACCTTTTTGTGACTTAGAATAATATGTAATACTACTTGAGTGAGCTCTTTTGGAACTTACACCAAGTTCTAGTGTTTGCTTCTTAGTAATTGGATTGAATTTACAGTTCTGTTCTAGACATTTTGCACTAAAGTAGCCAAACCCATTCTTGTGTCTTTTTGTTAATGTGTTCTATATACCACTGGTGAATGCTCCATAGTTTCCTTACCTGCTGCTACAGAATGTCATTTTATATCCCTATGGATAGTGCCAAGGCTAAAAAAAGAAAAGCTATATTTGTATGTAACACTAACCCTTTGACTGCTAATGTATGTTTCTGTTTGCTGTGCTTTGTTATGGCTGCTTTTTTGTGCTAATAAAGTATGTTTGGTGTTCCTCTTGTAAAAAAAAAAATTGCTGAAAGTAAAGGAGATATAAATAAATGAAAAGATATGTGTGTTCAAGGATTGAAAGACTTAATATTGTTTTTTCATATTTATTTATTTATTTGTTTGTTTGTTTGTTTTGAGACAAAGTCTCCCTTTGTTGTCCAGGCTAGAGTGAGTGTCGTGGCGTCAGCCTAGCTCACAGCAACCTCAAACTCCTGGGCTCAAGCAATCCTGCTGCCTCAGCCTCCTGAGTAGCTGGGACTACAGGCATGTGCCACCATGCCTGGCTAATTTTTTCTCTATATATTAGTTGGCCAATTAATTTCTTTCTATTTATAGTAGAGACAGGGTGTCGCTCTTGCTCAGGCTGGTTTCCAATTCCTGACCTCGAGCAATCCACCTGGCTCAGCCTCCCAGAGTGCTAGGATTACAGGCGTGGGCCACTGCGCCTGGCTGAAAGACTTAATATTGTTAAGATGACAATATTACACAAAAATAATCTGCAAATTCAAAGTATTCCCCATCAGAATCCCAATGGCATTTTTTTTGCAGAAATAGACAAACCTATCCTAAAATTCACATGGAATCTTCAGGGATCCTGAATAGCAAAATCAATCTTGAAAAAGAAGAACAGATTTGGAAAAGTTGCACTTTCTGATTTCAAAACTTACTACAAGGCTAAGCTACAGTAATTAAAACAGTGGGCTCTAGCAACAAGGACAGATAGATAGACCAATGGAATAGAATAGAGAGCTTAGAAATAAACTCTTGCACATCTGGCCAACTGATTTTCAACAAAGGTGCCAACACCCCTCAATGTGGGGAAAGGACAATCTTTTCAACAGATGGTGCTGAGGAAAACTAGAAGTCCATATGCAAAAGGATTAAGCTGGACTCTAACCTTATAACATATACAAAAATTAACTCAAAAAGGATCATAGACTTAAATATAAGAGCTAAAATTATAAAACTCTTAGAAGAAATCAGGAGAAAATCTCCACAGCATTGGATTTGGCAATAATTTCATGGATATGACACTAAAAGCAAGGCAATAAAGGGAGAAAAAGAAGCTGGGTGCAGTGGCTCATGCCTGTAAACCTAGCACTCTGGGAGGCCAAGGCAGGTGGGGACTGTCTGAGTTCAGGAGTTCAAGACTAGCCTGAATAAGAGTAAGATCCCTTCTCTACCAAAAATAGAAAAAATTAGCTGGGCATGGTGGAGCATGCCTGTAGTCCCAGCTACTTGGGAGGCTGAGGCAGAAGGATCACTTGAGCCCAGGAGTTAGAGGTTGCTGTGAGCTAGGTTGACGCCATGGCACTCTAGCCCGGGAAATAGAGTGAGACTCTGTCTCAGAAAACAAAAAAAGGGGAAAAAAGATAAATTTGACTTCATCAAAATCAAAAACTCCTGTGCATCAAGGGACACCATCAAGATAGTGAAATCTCCACAGAATGGGAGAAAATATTTGCAAATCATATATTTGATAAGGAGTTGCTACCCAGAATATATTTTTTAAAACTCCTATACCTCAACAACAACAAAAAAGAAACATGCAATTTAAAAATGTGCAAAGGACTTGAATAGACATTTCTCAAAAAAAGATATAAAGGCCAGGCACGGTGGCTCAAGCCTGTAATTCCAGCACTCTGGGAGGCCGAAGCAGGAGTATCACTTGAGCTGAGGGGTTTGAGACCAGCCTGAGCAAGAGCGAGACTCCATCTCTACCAAAAATAGAGAAATTAGCCAGGCGTTGTGGCGCACACCTGTAGTCCCAGCTACTACCATGTTTCCCCCAAAATAAGACAGGGTCTTATATTTATTTTTCCTCAAGAAGACACCCTAGGGCTTATTTTCAGGGGATGTGTTATTTTTTTTTAAGTATGGTACAACAATCTACATTTATTCAAATATAATTAAGTTGTCTTCTTCTGGAACATCATTATAATTCTCCAAACCCCAAATTCCATCCTGAATTTCTTGCAACTCTATTTCCTTTAGAACCATTGGCCCCAATCTCTCATGTTGAGCAATAGAGCTCTCAGATGAGAAGGGCTGTTCGTCTTCTTTACCACTCCACCAGGAAATGCATGGGTTGTGCAGATACCCTGTGTAGCCACACCCATCACTAGGTCTTATTTTCAGGGTAGGCTGATATTGCGCAAATGCTTAGAAATCCTGCTAGGGCTTATTTTATGGGTAGGTTTTATTTTCGGGGTAACACGGTAGGGAGGCTGAGGCAGGAGGATCGCTTGAACCCGGGAGTTTGAGGTTGCAGTGACCTACAATGATAATGATGCCACTGCACTCTACCAGAGGCCGCCAGAGCAAGACTCTGTCAAAAAACAAAAACAAAAACAAAAAAAAAAACAAAGAAGATATACAAATGGCCAATAAGCACATGAAAAGATGATTAACATTACTAATCATTAGGAAAATGCAAATGAAAACCACAATGAGATACCACTTCACACTCAGTAGGATGGCTATTATTTTTAAAAAAGGAAATAAGTCTTAGTGAGGTCGCAGTGAAATTGGAATTTGTGTGCATTACTGACAGGAATGTAAGATAGTGCAGCCACTGTGGAAAAGAAGTTTGGTAGTTCCTTAAAAAATTAAGCATAGAATTACCATATGATCCAGAAATTCCACTTCTAGATATATATTCAAAAGAATTAAAAGTAGGAACTCAAACATGTATTTGTATACAAACGTTCATAGCACCATTATTGATAATAGACAAATGGTAAAATCAACCCAAGTGGCCATTAACAGATGAATGAACAAAAAATATAGTATATCCATATAATTAAATATTATTCAGCCTTAAAAATGAATGAAATTCTGACATATGCTACAATATAGATGGAGCTTAAAAACATTAAGCTAAACGAAAGAAGACACAGAAAGAAGGACAAATATTGTATGATTCTACTTACATGAGGTACCTAGCAAAGGTAAATTCATAGATACAGAAAGCAGAACAGAAATTAGCAGGCATTTGTGGGTGGGGAAATAGGGAGTTATTATTTAATGGGTACAGAATGTCTACTTGGGATGATGAAAAAATTCTGAAAATGGACAGTGGTGATGATTATGCAACATCATGAATGTACTTAATGACACTGAATTGTACACTTAAAATGATTAAAATGGTAAATTTTATGTCACGTACATTTTAATACAGTAAAATTTTTTTTTCCTTTTTTGTTAGTCTTATAGATGAAATCCTTTTATTTTTTAGAATAATCCTCACAACAACCCTTTAATGTAGGTGTTGTTATCCCCAATTTACAGACAAGAAAACTGAGGTTCAGAGAAGTCAAGTGACCTGCCTAAAGCCACAAAGCAAGTCGATTATGGGAGCTGGGATTCAGATCCAAGTCTGATTTCAGTTTTAAACTCATGGCTGGGCCAGTCAGCCTCCTCAACAGAAGGAGTTTACAGTATATTTTGAGGACCCCTTCACGAATGAGGTTACCTTTGAGCGGGCCATTTATTGATTCCTACAGGTTGAGCGTTAGATCCTACTATTCTTAGGACAACCTTATGAGGTAGGTGCTACCAACAGCATGGATTTTCCAACAGCGGACTTAATACAAGGTCCTCAGCATCACACCGCTCTACCTCCCGCCTGCTAGACTCAATGCCGCGCCCCAGACCCCGCTCAATCTCATTTCTGGGCCCAGAAGGTTGGAGGGCGCACAGCAGCCCTGTGTTTCCTGATACTTAAGCCAGGGGCACCCCAGTAAAAATATTTTTTAAAAACTGTTAAAGAGGCTGGGCGTGGTGGCTCACACCTGTAATCCTAGCATTCTGGGAGGCCGAGGTGGGCAGATTGCTCAAGGTCAGGAGTTCGAGACCAGCCTGAGCAAGAGTGAGACCCCGTCTCTACTAAAAGTCAAAAGAAATTAGCTGGACAACTAAAAATATATATAAAAAATTAGCCGGGCATGGTGGCACATGCCTATAGTCCCAGCTACCCAGGAGGCTGAGGCAGGAGGATCGCTTGAGCCCACGAGGTTGAGGTTACTGTGAGCTAGGCTGACACCACGGCACTCTAGCCCGGACAACAAAGTGAGACTCTGTCTCAAAAAAAAAAAAATAAATTAAAAAATAAAAATAAAAAAAACTGTAAAAGAATGTTTATAACAGTTTTTTTAATATTTTTTTTTATTTCGGCATATTATGGGGATACAGATTTTAAAGTTTCAATAAATGCCCACTATCCCCCTCCCCCCACAAGTCTGAGTCTCCAGCATGACCATCCCCCAGATGGTGCACATCTCACTCATTATGTATGTATATACCTGCCCCCTTCCCCCATCGCACCTGCCCAATACCCTATTACTGTAGTAACTATGTGTCCACTTAGGTGCTGCTCAGTTAATACCAGTTTGCTGGTGAGTATATGTGGTGTTTGTTTTTCCATTGTTGGGATACTTCACTTAGTAGTATGGGCTCCAGCTCTAACCAGGAAAATATAAGATGTGCTATATCACCGTTGTTTCTTAGAGCTGAATAGTACTCCATGGTATACATATACCACATTTTATTAATCCATTCTTGGATTGATGGGCACTTGGGCTGTTTCCACAGCGTTGTGATTATGAATTGTGCTGCTATAAACATTCAAGTGCAGGTGTCTTATAACAGTTTTAACTGCCCCAAAACTTCAAATGATCCAAATATCCTTCAATGGGTGAGTGGACAAACAAAATATAGTACATCCAAACACTTTAATACTGCTGAGCAAGAAAACAGAAAGAATAATTTACACATGTAACCATTTGGATGAACTTCAAAGACATTATTCTGAGTGAAAGAAGCCAGTCTCAAAAGGTACTGTATGATTCTATTTATGTGGCATTCTTAAAAATGACAAAATCATAGTGACATAGAATGAGTTAGGAAGGATACCATCTTTCTCAGTGTTGTGAAATAATTTCTGTAGTATAGGTACGAGTTCTTCTTTGTATGTTAGGTAAAACTCTGAAGTGTAGCCATCTGGTCAAGGCACAAGAACAGAGACATAGATCTTTGAAACAGGGCTGAGAATACAGAGATGAAACCATCTGCATATGGTAATCTAATCTTTGACAAAGCAAACAAAAATATACATTGGGGAAAAGAATCTCTTTTCAATAAATGGTGCTGGGAAAACTGGATAGCTACATGCCGAAGAATGAAACTGGATCCCCACCTCTCACAAAAATCAATTCAAGATGGATAACAGACCTAAAGCATGAAACCTTAAGAATTCTAGAAGAAGATGTTGGGAAGATCCTTTCAGACATCGGCCTAGGCAAAGAATTTTTCTTTTTTTGACAGTCTCACTCTGTTGCCCGGGCTAGAGTGCCGTGGCATCAACCTAGCTCACAGTAACCTCAAACTCCTGGGCTCAAGCAATCCTTCTGCCTTAGCCTCCTGAGTAGCTGGGACTACAGGCATGTGCCACCATGCCCCGCTAATTTTTTCTATATATTTTTAGTTGGCCAATTAATTTGTTTCTATTTTTAGTAGAGACGGAGTCTCACTCTTCCTCAGGTTGGTTTCAAACTCCTGACCTTGAGGGATCCACCCACCTCGGCCTCCGAGAGTGCTAGGATTACAGACAGGTGTGAGCCACTGTGCCCGGCCTAGGCAAAGAATTGTTTAAGAAGACCTCCAAGGCAATCACAGCAGCAACAAAAATAAATATGTGGGATCAGATCAAATTAAAAAGCTTTTGCACAACCAAGGAAACTATCATTAGAGCGAATAAACAGCCTACAGAATGGGAGAAAAATATTTGCTCTCTACACATCCAATAAAGGGCTGATAACAAGAATCTATCTAGAACTTTAAAAAATCAACAAGAAAAAAAATCAAACAACCCTATCAATAAATAGGCAATAGAAATGAACATAAACTTTTCAAAAGAAGACAGAATAATGGCCAGCAAACATATAAAAAAATGCTCAACATCTCTAATCATTAGAGAAATGCAAATCAAACCACAATGAGATATCACATAACCACAGTCAGACTGGCCTCTATCAAAAAAATCCCAAAACAGGCTAGGCGCGGTGGCTCACGCCTGTAATCCTAGCTCTTGGGAGGCCGAGGCGGGGGGATTGCTCAAGGTCAGGAGTTCAAAACCAGCCTGAGCAAGAGCGAGACCCCGTCTCTACTATAAATAGAAAGAAATTAATTGGCCAACTGATATACATATACAAATATTAGCCGGGCATGGTGGCACATGCCTGTAGTCCCAGCTACTCGGGAGGCTGAGGCAGAAGGATCGCTCGAGCCCAGGAGATTGATGTTGCTGTGAGCTAGGCTGACGCCATGGTACTCACTCTAGCCTGGACAACAAAGCGAGACTCTGTCTCAAAAAAAAAAAAAAAAAAAATCCCAAAACAACAAATGCTGGCGAGGATGTGGAGAGACAGGAACACTCTTACACTGTTGGTGGGACTGAAAATTAGTGCAACCTCTGTGGAAAAGAATTTGGAGAATCTCAAAGAGCTAAAAATACAAATACCATTCGATCTAGCAATAGCGCTATTAGGCATCTACCCAAAAGAGCAAAAGATATTCTATAATAAAGACATCTGCACTCGAATGTTTATGGCAGCACAATTCATTATTGCAAGGTTGTGGAAACAACCCAAGTGCCCGTCAATTCATTATTAAAATTTGGTATATGTAAAGAATGGAATAGTACTCAATTATAAGAAACGACAGTGATCTAGCACCTCTTATATTTTCCTGGATTGAGCTTGAGCCTATTTTCTGAAGTGAGGTATCACAAGAGCAAAAGAATAGGCTCCACTTGTACTTGCCATCAAATTGGCATTAACTGATTAACACTATGGTGTTCACATGTTAGTAATATTCTTCAGGGATTAGGGGGTTGGGAGGTAAACTCACAACTAAAGGAGACGACAAACATTGTAGAGGGGAAGGGCATGCCCCTAACCCTTGCTAGGGTGAGGCAAAGCCATAAAATGTAACCAAAATGTACCCTCATAATACTCTGAAATTTAAATAGAGAGAAACAAAGAAATAAACTACCACTTGTCAATTTTTAGTGTAGTATCATATAATAGCCACAATTACCTAAATATACTACTAAAATATTCTCCCTTTTTCCAACTATTAAAAAAAAACCATAGTGATGGAGCACAGATCAGTGCTTGCCAGGGTTTAGGGGTGGAAGGAGAGTGTGGCTATAAAGAGGTAGCGTGAAGGAGTACTTTGGGAACTGTTCTGTATCTTGATTGTGATTATCGTTACACAAATAGATATATACTTTCAAACTCATAGAACTGCACACCAAGAGAAAGTAAATTTCACTGTACAATCTAAAAACTTAAAAACATTATACCATAATAAAAAATTAATGTGAAATTTAAGAGTCTAGAATTCTATAAATCCTTACAAAACTGTTAAAATTGGGCCGGGTGCAGTGGCTCACGCCTGTACTCCTAGCACTCTGGGAGACCAAGGCGGGAGGATTGCTAGAGGCCAGGAGTTTGAGACCAGCCTGAGCAAGAGCGAGACCCCATCTCTACCATAAATAGCAAAATCTAGCTGGGTATGGTGGCACATGCCTGTAGTCCCAGCTACTAGGGCTGAGGCAGGAGGATCACTTGAGCCCAGGAGTTTGAGGTTGCTGTGAGCTAGGCTGACACCATGGCACTCTAACTCGGGCAACAGAGCAAGACTCTGTCTCAAAAAAGCAAAACAAAAACAAACAAAAAAACCCTGCTAAAATTAAAGAGTCAAATCATACTAATTTTGACTTCCAAGTAGGGCTGTTGTATGGCACAAATGAAAAAATGTAAATCAAAATCATATCTTATTACTGAAGTTAACAAAAACATTAATTGAATGAGATGGAATAGCCTTTAAACATTTTTATATGGCCATTCCCGCACAGCTAACTTCAGCTAGTGTTCTGGGCTCTTAATCTACTGTGATGCATATGGACAGTCACTGATCAGTGATAAGCCCAGGCAAACACTCAATCCCTAACTGAGTTGTTAATGAAACACTGGTCTTTCTCACAACCTCAAAGATCAGAAGTGAACTGCTGATGTGTGGAATGACTGTGCACTTGCTTCCTTCAGATTTTAGATTCACTTCCATTTTCTTTTCTCTGGAGAAGGAATGCAGCTGTTCAGCATCCTTTGTAAGAGTGTTTTCTTCTAGAAGTCTCCCAAGGGCCCTTACTAAGTGTGAGAAATACTGGGAAGACTACAGCAGATTTGTGTATGAGTCATTTTCCATCTGTATATGGTTAAGTGCACTTACAGCACATTTTTAATCAAATAAAAAGGCAAAATGAAAAATTTAATTATTGATTTACTAGCAATTACTATTTTTAGATTTTCAATTATCTATTATCCTCACATATAGGAGGGTAGAATTATCTTCTCAAGAGTAGTACATAGCACAGTGCCTTGAACATTGTCCTTCTAAGACCTCTTTTCAAAATTTCATAGTTCAAGCAGAAGCATTCTCTAGAGTTTCCTATATTTCTAAATTGCAGAATGGGCACAGTACTGGTTCAAGTGCAGCTAATTACCAGAGGTGCTAGAAGCCCCTCTCCATCTTCAAAAACCCATGCTCTCAGTAGCATCTAAGATGAAGAGAACAGAAGGCACAACAGGGCAGGAGAGAGACACAGACTTTCGAACTGTGAATGATTAATCAAAGGATAGAGAGGTCAGGTCTGCGTCCACTCAGGTCTACAGAAAGACGCCCTAAACAGTAGTGTCTAGAAGCTAAGATATATCCATGGCCTAGGGCACTGTACATGCCCCAAGGGGATTCTCGGTGGTTCATCCTTCAGGAAAGTTCAGAGACAATCACAGCAGGGCTACCAGGTGTTTCGGTGGAAGGGAGGACACAATATGTAAGTTTTCACAGCCTAGACTCTGGACACCCAGGGAACTACAAACCTACTGGGGTCAAATGGGACATCACAAGCGTGGTGAAAAGAATTTCTGGCATTTCCATTTTCCTGTTTCACATGCCTCAGCCTTGGGTTCTCTTGAAATACTGTGGTCTCAAAATGATATGAGGAGTTGAATATTGCAGGAAAGAAAACAGCTTCAAATCAATTTGTTCCCAGTCGAGAAAAGCTTGTGACCTGGTTTTGCAATCAAGCGATCATTTTAAGGTTGCACGTGGATTTATGAAGAATGTTTCCTTTATAATGAACTTGTAAAAATGTAGATTAGAGTGAAGAATAAGAAGAGTGTGAAAAATATAGGTTACCATTTGGATGTAGCTTTCTTCCTCTTTTCTGGAAACAGGATTGACAAAAAATCTTGCAGGATTAATACCATTTCTTTCTGGAGAGAGAAAGCTGGTTCGATTGCTAAGAACAAAAATATAGATGAGGTCAAAGCAATGTCTTACAGCTGCTCTGAAAGCCAGCCAGAAACTGACATGGCCCCCATGGGGTTTCTGCCCTTCCCTTCTGGACACAGCTTCCCTCCAGCCAGAGCAATTCCTGAAGAAGCAGAGGCTGCCCAGCAGTTCCTCTCCCACTCTGGGGCAACTGGATCCCAATTCACAAAGGCTGCTTTTTTTCTAGGCCCTCTATGAGCCTCTATGAGGCTCTAAGAGACATAGCTAATGAGCTTTCCAGAAACAGACCAAGGCATCATATAATTTAGCAACAAAAAAAAAAAAAAAAAAAAAAAACCTCCTTTGGTGCCCTCTCATTTCCATTCAAAGTAACCAGGAAAAGTAAGGAAGTAAGGCCATTCCTCTGGTAAGACAAGAAGACTGTGTGAATCAACTACCATCCTACTCCAGAGTCAAACACAGACTGAGTTTCCCTGCAGTCTTAGCTGGAAATACAGCTCACTGCAGAATTCTGCTTTACAAAGTGATTATGTCCTATGGCATTAGAGTGAACCAAGAAACTCCTGGGCTCAGGACTCTGAAAATGCAATTTCTAAAAGGTGAGATGAGAGAGTGCAAGTACATTTTGAGGTTTGTCTGTCCAGCCCATGAACAATCACCATCCCTCCTTCTCTGAGAACTCCCTTCTCCTACCCAATTCTGCAAAGACAAAGGAAGGAGCAAATGTGAAGAGATAAGCAAATGCGTTGGGTTCCCGACAACACTCCAGTTCCTGGTTCCAGTATCCTGGGTGACCCAGTTATATTTCTTCCTTTGTGATCTATAAAACATCCCTGGCTCTTGATAATAAACCTCATTCCTCCTTTGGCTTAAGCTAGATAGAGTGGGCTTGACCTACATTTAATCAAAGAGGCTTAACTAACCCTGGGGGTATCTATGCTGTACAAGGTGCCTTCGAGCAATCAGAAACTTACCAAGGTACAGTGTGGGTCCTGGTTAGAGATGCGTGTTCCCGAATGGTGGAGAGGTTTCTCAGGTCCAGGGGAGGTGGCCGTGCTACAAGACAGCACACAATATCTAGTATGCCTAGTTCTCATGAGTTCAAGGGCAGAATCTAAAGGCAGTAAACTTTCTTAGCACACCAAGTCCAAATTTACTGACAGGCAGCACTGATGATGGGTGTGAATTTCACTGTCCTCCTCTTCCCTGCCCCACTGAGAGTGAAGACCAAGCAAATGGTCGCATTACCTGCTGGAGGTAACAACGTGGTGACACATTTAGTCTAAATACATTTATTGGGAACTCACTGTATGTAATGCACAGACAAAAGTCTTGGACCTTGTGGAATCCCAATACCTACCTCACACATGACATACCTAAAATGAAAATTTACCCTTCTTATCAGGGACAGAGATGATCACCCAGGTTCTAGTCTTCCCCACCTCCAACTCAGTTTACCCAATGGTCTTTCTGCCTAGAACATTCTTCCCCATCTCTTTGCCTAGTTACTCATATTCAGATCTCAGCTCAATGTCCCATGCTAAGGGAGGCCTTTGACCTCCAGACATGATCAGGCCCCACATCATGGGCTCCATAGATTCTTGTACTTACCCTTCACAGAACTACCCCCAGTTGTGATGATATATTCATCTATAATTACTTGATTCAGGTCTAGACTGTGCTCTAGGAGGACAACGGTTTATGTGGTGTGTTCACTGCAGTAGCCTCGGCATCTAGAGAAGCATGTGGCATCTGCCCTGACCCTTGTTCCATCTCAGTGGCCCATCTTGCATGTCTTCCTTTATCACCGCCTTTACTAGACTACGTGGGTAGAGACTTCTAATTCCCCTCCATGCCACCAGAGCCTAGGACAGCAACCTTCCTGCTGCCCAACTGGTTTGCCAGGAGCCTCAGACCTGGCAAGTGGCTGGGCTGGAAAGGGCACATGTGTCATGAAGTCCGTGGGGAGAAGGGTCACTCACCAGCTACCTCCCAGTTTCACCACCTGCCCTCTCTCTCTCCTGGGCCGCAGTGTTCATTCCAGAACCCACTCCTCCTGGGCTGTGCATCCACCCCTACATCCACTCACTAAATCTCCAACCTGGAGTCCACCAAACATCTTCTGTCTGCCTATCTCCAGGTCATATAGAACTGCAGTGTCCAATATAGTGACCACTAGCCACACGTGGCTATTTACACACGTATGTAAATTTATTAAAATTTAAAGTTCAGTTCCTCAGTTGCACTAGCCACATTTCAAGAAAGTTCTGTTGGATGGCACTGCCATAGAAAATTAACTGAGTGAAACATTAATATCTACTTCAAAGTTAAAAGACCCTGTGAAATTGTTTCTGACCAGAATGAATGGTTATTTCCTCAGAACCTCATAAGACAGGTCTGTTCTCCTATTTAGTACTAACTTCATAATTCTACTTTTTCGTCCAGGTGGTTTTTACATGGCTTCCTCCCCTCAGAATGAAGAACCTCATCTTTGCATCCCGCCCAGTGCCTAGCATAGCACCACACAAACAGCAAACACACTGCACATGTGTAAATGTGGTTTGACTCAAATTTAAGTGGGTGTGATGAGAATGGACCAGGCATGAGAAGAGGGCTTAGGTAGCAGCTTTGGGCATGGCCACCTGAAGTGGTAGTTTTGCCAGAGCAAAGAGAAGATAGAATGGACCAGATGGAGTGTCAGATCGTAGTCATTATACCAAAGGCTTTCTTGTACTCACACAGCCGACTGGGCAGGTGAGGTAGGGCAAGAATGAAATTAACAAGTTGCTTTGACCTGCTTTTCCCTTTTCTCTCTTCTCCTACCTCCTTGTCTGTCCATGCTGCTCAGTAGACCAGAGAAGCTGCCTGACGGGCACGTACAGAGCAGTGAATGATAAATTGTATGTGACCACGTCTGGCCTTCAGGAATTGGTGTCAAAGGCTATCCTTGGCTGCTTTACAGAAGGCTAACACTATGAATATATCCAAGTGCTGCCTAAATGAAGAGACATCAGGTGGATTCCATTCCAATCGATCATCACTTATTCTTGGGCCTTTGTTAGAGAAATAGCCAAAGATAAGATCTGTGGAATGAACTTGGCTTCATAGGCTGTATTTGCAGGGCCACAGTGCCTATAAGTTTTATGACTCTTTTACCATGACAATTTGGGACAACAAGGTACCCTAGCACATCCCATTCCATCCCAGCCACTTCTTTCTTGCCCTTATATTTTCCAGCCCTCTGGGATGGTTTCTCTAGCTCTTCCTTCCCTGAGAGGGTCAGGAAGGAAACCATTTCTATGTATCCACCAGGACTTTGCTCCCCTCCCCGTGTACAGAAGGGCTGGTCAAGTGCCTTACGTTTCCTCTGAGGTTTGAGATCTCTGTTCACCGGAGGAGGCTCCAGGTCTGCAGGTAGCTCAGGTAGCGGGCTTGTCATGCTTCCTGAGCTCATTGGAATGTAGTCATCCGGGCTGCAGAGGGATCCAAGACCAGAGACAGCGGCCAGGGGGCTCATGGGCATGTAGCCGTCTTCAGCACTGGCTGAAGCTGTGGGGTACATCGGGGAGAACCTGCTTGGCTGCAAGAGAATACATACAGATTGGGAACCACAGACCAATCATGGAAACTGCTACCAGTGGGCAGCCAAGGCTGCAGATATAGTTTCAGTTCCAAATTATCCAAGAATAACTCTGAACTTTCTCAGGAAAGTTGGACAAGCCTCTAGCTCAAATTCTGCCTCTGGAATAATTGTGTGTATATACAATTGACTCTCCCAGATATGATGCTGGAAGACAGAGGTTATGAATTTATGTAAATCCTTTAAGCATAATGTGATGCCTTAAGTAGCTACCCCAAGTTGAACAAGTGTCTAGAACATTAGAACTGGCAAGGCCCTTATAACACTAAGTCCAGTAGTTCCCAAACAGTTCAAGTGTTAAGGGGAGACTAGAAGAGTCCTCAGAGATTCAGATTGCTGGGTCTCAAAAGACTTGAAGGGATTATATATAGGTCAGGATATTTTTGGTAAAATTGAGGCTTAAAGGAGCCCAAGTGCCAAACTTACCAAATTTAAACTAAGCCGCTTGTCTTGGTGTCTCAAGGGTTGGCCTTCTACATCAGCTACAAGAAACAAGCCAAGGTGGTGAGAAATGCAGGACAATGTCAGTTGAAACTAGGGTCCAAGTCTCCATATATCCCAGGGCCCTGTGCTCAGCTCCAGTGAGGCAGAAAAGTATAAAACATAGTTTCTATAAGCAAGGCTCGCCATTAAATCTAGTGGGGCAGTCAGAACACATTCCCCCAACAGATGGAAAATCAGACCAGATTTTGAGGCAGTTTCCACCTGATGGCTTTGGTTCTCTCTGTGAATTAGGAGGAGATATAAGAAGTAATTAACAATTGCTTATTGCATTTATTACATAAATATTCTATGTATTCTACTTAGAGATAGTGGAGGCAGAGCTGGTGGTTTGAGGAGATGAGAGAAGGTTTGAAATATCCCTTGTGACGAGTGGGAGAATCCTGTAAACAGAGAAGCAATAACATTGTGCAGCAGCATTGCGTGTCCATTTGAGACCTGTGACCATGAATTGATGACTGTGGTTTTCTATAGCAGCAGTTATCCACTCAGTTACAGACATGGAGAGAGAGGACAGTTGGATTAATCCAGGATTAGAAACTTGTCAGATGGATGTGACAGTGTGATATAAAAATTTAGAATAATTGTTGAAATGAAACAAATGTCCACAAGGCAACAAGATATAAGGACATGGAATGAAATGAGATATGACTTGGGGGAATTATCAGCTTAGAAATGGCAGTCAAGGTCAGGCGCTGTGGCTCATGCCTGTAATCCTAGCACTCTGGGAGGCCGAGCTAGGCAGATTGCTCGAGGTCAGGAGTTCGAAACCAGCCTGAGCAAGAGCAAGACCCTGTCTCTACTATAAATAGAAAAAAATTAATTGGCCAACTAATATATATAGAAAAAATTAGCCGGGCATGGTGGCACATGCCTGTAGTCCCAGCTACTTGGGAGGCTGAGGCAGGAGGATCGCTTGAGCCCAGGAGTTTGAGGTTGCTGTGAGCAAGGCTGACGCCATGGCACTCACTCTAGCCTGGGCAACAGAGTGAGACTCTGTCTCAAAAAAAAAAAACAGCTTGAGCAAGAGCAAGACTCCATCTCTACTAAAAATACAAAGAAATTAATTGGCCAACTAAAAATATTTAGAAAAAAAAAATTAGCCGGGCATGGTGGCGCATGCCTGTAGTCCCAGCTACTCGGGAGGCTGAGGCAGAAGGATTGCTTGAGCCCAGGAGTTTGAGGTTGCTGTGAGCTAGGCAGACGCCACAGCACTCTAGCCTGGGCAACAGAGTGAGACTCTGTCTCAAAAAAATAAAATAAAATAAAAAATAAAGTTTATACAGAGAGGTAAAAGACCCAGAATAGCCAAAACAATATTGAATGAGAAAAACAAAATTGGAGGCTGACACTACTTGACTTGAAGACTTACTATAAAGCTATAGTAATTAAGAAAGTATAGTATTGGTGAAAGAATAAACAAATAGATCAATGGAACAGAGAACAGAGAGCCCAGAAATAGACCCACATAAATATATCAACTGATCTTTGACAAAGGAACAAAGGTGATCCGAAGTAGAATATATTATATATAGTCTTCTCAACAAATGGTGCAGGAACCGGATACCCACATGCAAAAATATGAATACAGACACAGACCTTATACCCTTCACAAAAATAACTCAGAATGGATCACATACCTAAATGTAAAATGCAAAACTATAAGACTCCTATAAGATAACATAGAAGAAAATCTAGATGATGTTAGGATTCGCAATGACTTGTTAGATACAACACCAAAGGGGTAGTCCATGAAAGAAAGAATTGGTAAGCAGGACTTCGTTAAAATAAAACATTTCTACTCCGTGAAAGACACTATCGAGAGAATGAGGCCGGGCGCGGTGGCTCACGCCTGTAATCCTAGCACTCTGGGAGGCCGAGGTGGGCAGATTGCTCAAGGTCAGGAGTTCGAAACCAGCCTGAGCAAGAGCAAGACCCCGTCTCTACTATAAATAGAGCGAAATTAATTGGCCAACTTATATATATAGAAAAAATTAGCCGGGCATGGTGGCGAGTGCCTGTAGTCCCAGCTACTTGGGAGGCTGAGGCAGAAGGATTGCTTGAGCCCAGGAGTTTGAGGTTGCTGTGAGCTAGGCTGACACCAGGGCACTCACTCTAGCCTGGGCAACAAAGCGAGACTCTGTCTCAAAAAAAAAAAAAAAAAAAAAAGAAAGAAAGAAAAAAAATGGAGAGAATGAAAAGACAAGCCACAGACTGGGAGAAAATATTTTCAAAAGAAGACATATCTGATAAAGGACTGTAATCTAAAATATACAAAGAATTCTTAAAATTCAATAATAAGATAGCAAACAACTTTATTAAAAACTAATCAAAAGACCTTAACAGAAACCTCACGAAAAAGATATACAGATAGCAAATAAGTATATGAAAAGATGCTCCACATCATATGTCATTAGAGAAATACAAATTAAAACAAAAGGGAGGCCGGGCGTGGTGGCTCACGCCTGTAATCCTAGCACTTTGGGAGGCCGAGGCGGGCGGATTGCTCAAGGTCAGGAGTTCGAAACCAGCCTGAGCGAGACCCCGTCTCTACCAAAAAATAGAAATAAATTAATTGACCAACTAAAAATATATATACAAAAAATTAGCCGGGCATGGTGGCGCATGCCTGTAGTCCCAGCTACTTGGGAGGCTGAGGCAGTAGGATCGCTGAGCCCCGGAGATTGAGGTTGCTGTGAGCCAGGCTGACGCCACGGCACTCACTCTAGCCTGGGCAACAAAGTGAGACTCGGTTTCAAAAAAAAAAAAAAAACAAAACAAAAGGGATAGTATTACACACCTATTATAATGGTCAAAATTCAGAACACCGACAACACGAAATGTTGGAGAAGATGTGAAGCAATAGGAATACTTATTTATTGCTGGTGGCAATGTAAAATGGTACAGCAATGTTGGAAGAAAGTTGGAAGTTTCCTACAAAATTAAACATGCTCTTACCATACAACCCAGCAATTGCATTCTTTGGTATTTATCCAAAGGAATTAAAAAACTTATGTCCACACAAGAACCTACACATGGAGGTTTATAGTAGATTTATTCATAATTGTTAAAACTTTAGGAAGCACGCAAGATGCCCCTCAATAAGTGAATGGATAAACTATGGTACATCCAGATAATAGAATATTATTCAGTACTAAAAAAGAAATGAACTATCAAGCCATGAAAGACATAGAGGAAATTTAAGTGCATATTACTAAGTGAAAAGGCCAATCTTAAAAGGCTACATATTGTATGATTCTAACTATATGACATTCTAGAAAATGCAAAAAAAAAAAAACAACCCAGATTGGAAAAATTAGGTGAAATTAACAAATTCCTAAAAAAAAAAAAAACTTACAAAAAAGAGCACAAGAAGTGAAAAATTCAAATAGTCTTATCAAGTAAAGAAATTAAATCTTTAATATAAAAATCTTTCCACACATCTAGTCTACCATTACCACTGCCAGAAATCAAGAAAGCTGCCTGGAGGTCCAAGGACTGGTCGACCCATACTTGCCACCACTGGCACCCACATATAATACCTGAATGCCTGAGAATTGGTATGCCTGGCTAGATGCTAACACCACTGATGCCCAAGGAGTAGCACTTGGCATTCCTGTCCCCAGCAAAGCCTTGCCACCGCCTCCACTAACAAATAAAGCCTGAGCCACTGAGGAACTCCAAAGAAACACAATAATTCTCCCATCCAAGTACTAACCAGGCCTGATCCTGCTTAGCTTCTGAGATCAGATGAGATCAGGCATGTTCAGGGTGGTATGGCTGAAGACGGGAAAAATAATAATTCTCCAATAACAGAAACAACAAAAAGGAAATCTTGGCCAAGCTCATGCCTGTAATCCTAGCACTCTGGGAGGCCGAGGTAGGCGGATCATTTGAGCTCAGGAGATTGAAACCAACCTGAGCAAGAGCGAGACTTTGTCTCTACTAAAAATAGAAAGATCCACGTGACTTTGGAAAACAAAAAAATAAAAAAATAAAAAAAAATAAAAATAAATAAAAAAAAAAAAAAATAGGCCGGGCGCTGTGGCTCACGCCTGTAATCCTAGCTCTTGGGAGGCCGAGGCGGGCGGATTGCTCAAGGTCAGGAGTTCGAAACCAGCCTGAGCAAGAGCGAGACCCCGTCTCTACTATAAATAGAAAGAAATTAATTGGCCAACTGATATATATATGTAAAAAATTAGCCGGGCATGGTGGCGCATGCCTGTAGTCCCAGCTACTCGGGAGGCTGAGGCAGAAGGATCACTCAAGCCCAGGAGTTTGAGGTTGCTGTGAGCTAGGCTGACGCCACGGCACTCACTCTAGCCTGGACAACAAAGTGAGACTCTGTCTCAAAAAAAAAAAAAATAAAATAAAAAATAAAAAATAAAAAAAAAATAGAAAGAAATTAGCTGGACAACAAAAAATATATAGAAAAAATTAGCCAGGCATGGTGGTACATGCCTGTAATCCCAGCTACTTGGGAGGCTGAGGCAGGAGGATCACTTGAGCCCAGGAGTTTGAGGTTGCTGTAAGCTAGGCTGACGCCACGGAACACTAGCCCAGGCAACAGAGTGAGACTCTGTCTCAAAAAAAAAAAAAAAAAAAATCCAAAAACATATGGGATAACCTCAAGTAGGGCATGGGTAAAAATAGACACCTGGCATTTATGAAGCACATTCCGTGGGCCAGGCCTGGTGCTGTGCCCTTCAAGAGGAAAGTCACATCGCGTCCTGGTGGCAACCCTAGGAGGCAGGTATTATCATTGCTGTTGCTGAGCACATCTTAAAGCAGAGCAAACCGTGGCTGAGATTTGAAGCAACTTCATGTTGTCACAACTGTTGCCCTGCCCAGCTCCACAGGGTTCATTGCATTGTGCCTGTTTGGAGTTGAACCATGTCCTCCACAAAATTCCTATGTTGAAATCTGACCTTCAGAACCTCAGAATGTGGCCTTACCTAGAGAGAGAGTCATTACAGAGGGAAGCAAGTTAAACTGAGGTCATTACATTGGACCTTAATCCAATACAACTGATGTCCTTATATAAAGGGAAAATTTAGACTCAGACACACCCCCAGAGCGAAAACCACGTGAAGATAAAGGTAGTGATAGGAAGATGCTTCTCCAAGCCAGGAGCACCAGCAGTGGCCTGCAAACCACCGGAATCTGGGAGAGAGTCACAGGAGGCATGGGACAGATTCTCTCTCACAGCCCTCGGAAGAAACCAACCATGCTAAATCCTGGATCTTGGACTTTGAGCCTCCCAAACTATGAGAGAATAAGTTTCTGCTGTGTAAGCCACCCGGTCTGTGGTGCTTGTAATGGCAGTCCTGGGACAGTAGTACACATATCGATGAACTTCATGTGCTCTGTATATCGGTGAAGAATGAGAGTGACAAATGTCCTACTAGTATTGTGAAAATAGTTTTGACCTCACAGAACTCCAGAGCTACTCTGCACTGAAACAATGAAAGTTTTGATCAAACATATCTGAAATTATATGACCAGATAGATGATCGTTTGCCTTTCTCAGACTTTCTGTGAACTTTCCCTAGAGACGCACACTTCCTAGCTGTGTGGAGAGCTAGCTCGTGAACCCTGGCCATAAGTTGTCTTGCCTTATTGATGCTTACACTTTGTGTTTGAACTAAAACACTATTTCCCACTATGTTATTCACCAGTGTTGGATTTGAGAAGCTCTGGCCATTTGTGAATGTGAAATCTACTTAAGACAGAAGAGTTACAATTGGGAAGAATGTTCGAAGGAATGGGGCTCAGGCATTGATGCCTTTCTCAAAAAGGAGTTCTAGAAATATTTTAAACAGTAGAAAGAAATTAGAATAAATGTGAGGCCTATTCATTCAAATAAGTCAATTCTGTTATTTTCATTTTGCTTTTAAACAAAAAACCCAACAAACCCCATTATTATTATTATTATTATTATTTTTTTTTTTTTTTTGAGACAGAGTCTCACTTTGTTGCCCAGGCTAGAGTGAGTGCCATGGCGTCAGCCTAGCTCACAGCAACCTCAAACTCCTGGGCTCGAGCGATCCTTCTGTCTCAGCCTCCCGAGTAGCTGGGACTACAGGCATGCGCCACCATGCCCGGCTAATTTTTTATATATATATCAGTTGGCCAATTAGTTTCTTTCTATTTATAGTAGAGACGGGGTCTCGCTCTTGCTCAGGCTGGTTTTGAACTCCTGACCTTGAGCAATCCGCCCGCCTCAGCCTCCCAGAGAGCTAGGATTACAGGCGTGAGCCACCACGCCCGGCCTATTATTATTTTTTAAATTTCACTTAGTTTTTAACCATTGTCTTTATTCAGATAGCTCATGCAAGGTTAAGCAAAAAAAGCTACATTTTAATACTTTTGTTGCAGGCCTTTTGAAAAAGTTACATAACTTAATCCAACTGATTTTGTAATCAGAAGGGTAACACCAAGTACTGTTTTTTTTCCAGTAGTATAAAGTTGAAATTTAAGAATAATCAGCATGAAATCAAAAGCTGATTATAAAGAAATAATAATGAACATAAAAGTGAAATAACTTCTGAGGGTTATAATGAAAGGGAAAAAAAAGGAGTAATAGCTGTAATTGAAAAAGGAGAGTGATAAAAAGAAGGTATGGTTATGTCAATAGGCAAACAGTGAGTGAAAATCAGCCAGCAATGATGTTCTGTGGCGTTCTCAACCAGTTCTGGGGACAATGGGGGAAACAGACCTTATAAGAGCATAAAAATCCATATAAAAATATAAAAAAAAACACATATGGGATACAGAAAAATCAGTGCTAAGAAGGAAGGTTATAGCAATAAATGCTTACATTAAAAAAGCAGAAAGATTTCAAACAAATAATCTAATGATGCAGCCTAAGGAACTAGAAAAGCAAGAACAAATCAAACTCAAAAATAGTAGAAGTAGGCCAGGCACGGTGGCTCACGCCTGTAATCCTAGCACTCTGGGAGGCCGAGGCGGGTGGATTGCTCGAGGTCAGGAGTTCAAAACCAGCCTGAGCAAGAGCGAGACCCCGTCTCTACTATAAATACAAAGAAATTAATTGACCAACTAAAAATATAGAGAGAAAAAAATTAGCTGGGCATGGTGACGCATGCCTGTAGTCCCAGCTACTCAGCAGGCTAAGGCAGAAGGATTGCTTGAGCCCAGGAGTTTGAGGTTGCTGTGAGCTAGGCTGACAGCACAGTACTCACTCTAGCCTGGGCAACAAAGCGAGAGTCTGTCTCAAAAAAAAAAAAAAAATACAATGCAAAATTCTACTTAAAAAAAAAAAAAAAAATAGTAGAAGTAAAGAAATAATAAAGACCAGAGCAGAACTAAATGAAATAGAGACTAAAAAAATACAAAGGATCAACAATAACTTTCCCAAGAAAGAAAAGCCCAGGCTTGGATGGCTTGATTGTGGAATTCTATCCAACAACTTTTAAATTTCAAAATATTAACAATAAGGGGATACAAGTGCTTTTGTTACATGGATCAAGTGTATAATGCGAAGTCAGGGCTTTTAGTGTGCCTATCACCATAACAGTGTACATTGTACCCAATAGATAAGATTTTATCTTCCCCCCTCTTAGTTTTCCAATGTTCTTTACACCACTTTATTACCATGTGTACCCACAGTTTAGTTCCCACTTAGTGAGAACACCTGGTGTTTGTTTTTCCATTCCTAAGATACTTCACTTAGTATAATGTTTCCAATTCCACCAAAGTTGCTGCAAAAGATGTTATTTTATTTCTTTTTATGTATGATTGGTACTCAATGGTATATAAGTACCACATTTTCTTTATCTGTTCATTAGTTGATGGGCACTTAGGTTGATTCCGTATCTTTGCAATTGTGAATTGTGCTGTGATAAAGATTCCGGTGCAGGCGTCTTTTTTATGTGACTTGTTTTCCTTTGGGTAGATACTCCGGAGTAGGGATTGATGGAACAAATAATAGGTCTACTTTTAGTTCTTTGAGGAATCTCCATACTGTTTTCCACAGATGTTGTACTAATTGACATTCCTGCCGACAGTAGGTATGCATTCCTTTTTCATCACATCCACACCAACATCTACTGTTTTCTGATTTTTTATAAGAATGTTCCCTTCTAGAATTTTTACGGTTTCAGGTCTTACATTTAAGTCTTCAATCCATCTTGAGTTGATTTTTGTATATGGTGAGAGATAGGTATGCAGTTTCATTCTTCTGCATGTGGTTATCAATTTCCCCAGCACCATTTATTGAATAGGGTGTCTTTTCCCCAGTGTATGTTTTTATCTGTTTTGTCAAAAATCAGATGATTATAGCTATATGGTTTTATTTCTTGGTTCTCTATTCTGTTCCTTTGGTCTATGTCTCTATCTTTATACTTGTACCATGATTTTTTGGTTACTATAACCTTGTAGTATAATTTGAAGTCAGGTAATGTGATACCTCCAGATTTGTACTTTTTACTTAAGAATGCTTTTGCTATTTGGGCTCTTTTTTGTTTCCATAGGAAGTTTAGGATTATTTTTTCCAGATCTATGAAAAATTGCATGGGTATTTTGATGGGAATTGTGTTGAATCTTTAAATTACCTTGGACAGTATGGACATTTTAACAATGTTGATTTTTCCATTCATGAGCATGGGATGTTTTTCCATTTGTGTCAGCTATGATTTCTTTCATCAGTCTTTTGTCATTCTCCTTGTAAAGGTCTTTAACCTTCTTTGTTAAGTATATTCCTAGGTATTTTATTTTCTTTGTAGCTATTGTGAATGGTATTGAGTGCTTATTTTGACTCTCACCTTGATTGTTATTGGTAAATAGAAATGCTGTGTGAATTGCGTGCACTGGTTTTGTAACCTGAGACTCTGTTGAATTTATCTGTCAATTCTAGGAGTCTTTTGATGGAGTCGTTAGGTTTTTCTAGATACAAGATCTTAGTGCTGGCAAAGAGGGATAGTTTGACCTTCTCTTTCCCTATTTGGATGCCCTTTATTTCTTTCTCTTGCCTGATTGCTCTAGCTAGGACTTCCAGTACTATGTTGAATAGAAGTGGTGACAGTGGGCACACTTGTTTTGTTCCATTTCTTAGGGGAATTCTTTCAACTTTTCCCCATTCAGTATGATGTTGGCTGTGGGTTTGTCATATATCACTTTTATTATTTTGAGGTATGTTTCTTCTCTGCCTAGTTTGTTGAGGGTTTTTATCATGAGGGGTGTTTTTTTCTTCATCTATTGAGATGATCACATGGTCTTTGTTTTTACTTCTGCTTATGTGGTGTATCACATTTATTGATTTGTGTATCCTTGCATCCCTGGGTTGGAACCCACTTGATCATGGTGAATTATCTTTTTGATGTGCTGTTGAATTCTGTTTGCTAGTATTTTGTTGAGGATTTTTGCATCTATGTTCATAAGGATATTGTTCTGTAGGTTTCTTTTTTGTTGTGTCCTTTCCTGGTTTTCCTATCAAGGTGCTACTGGCTTCATAGAATGAGTTAGGGAGGATTCCCTCCTTCTTGGAACAGTTTCAGTAAAATAGGTGCCAGTTCTTCTTTGTAGATCTGGTAGAATTCGGCTGTGAATCCATCTGGTCTGTAAATTTTGGGGTGGGAGATTTTTTGTTGCTGTTTCAATTTCGCTACTTGTTTTTAGTCTGTTCGGGATTTCTATTTCTTCCTGATTCAGGCTTGAGACACTGTGTGTTTCCAAAAATTATTCATTTCTTCTATATTTTCTAGTTTGTGTGCATAGAGGTTCTCATAGCAGTCATAGATAATATTTTGTATTTCTGTGGTATCAGCTATAATGTTTCCTTTTCATTTCTGGTTGAGCTTATTTGAGTCCTTTCTCTTATATTTCTGTTTAATCTAGATAATATTATATTGATTTTGTTTATTTTTGACAGAACCAACTTTTTGTTTTGTTGATCCTTTGTATAGTTTTTTTGTTTGTTTTGTTTCTATTTAAT
This sequence comes from Microcebus murinus, assembly GCF_040939455.1. Lineage (NCBI taxonomy): Eukaryota > Metazoa > Chordata > Mammalia > Primates > Cheirogaleidae > Microcebus > Microcebus murinus. Next base: position 986,548 of record NW_027438951.1, on the reverse strand, counting down.
TTAGTTCTGCTCTGAGCTTTATCTCTTTTCTTTTGCTGGCTTTGGGTTTGGCTTGTTCTTCTTCCTCTTTCTTTTTTTTTTTTTTTTTTTTTTTTTTTTTTTGAGACAGAGTCTCGCTTTGTTGCCCAGGCTAGAGTGAGAGCCATGGCGTCAGCCTGGCTCACAGCAACCTCAAACTCCTGGACTCAAGCAATCCTTCTGCCTCAGCCTCCCAAGTAGCTGGGACTACAGGCATGCGCCACCATGCCCGGCTGATTTTTTCTATATATATTAGTTGGCCAATTAATGTCTTTCTATTTATAGTAGAGACAGGGTCTCGCTCTTGCTCAGGCTGGTTTCAAACTCCTGACCTCGAGCAATCCGCCTGCCTCGGCCTCCCAGCATGCTAGGATTACAGGCGTGAGCCTCTGCGCCCGGCCTGGCTTGTTCTTCTTTTTCTAGTTCCTTGAGGTGTGACATTAGGTTGTTAATTTGTGATCTTTCTGTCTTTCTGATGTAAGCATTTAAAGCTATGAACTTCCCCTGTTATCAATATTTTTGTTGTGTCCCAGATTTTGGACGCGTGTGTCCTCTCTGTCATTTAGTTTTAAAAATCTTCTTATTTCCATCCTAATTTTGTCATTGACCCATTGGTCATTCAGCAGCAGGTTGTTTAATTTCTGTGTATTTGTGTAGATTTGAGTGTTCTTTGGAATTGATGTCTAGTTTTATTTCACTGTAGTCTGAGAAGATACATGGTATGACTTTGACTTTTCTGAATTCTAATATATGATCTATCTTGGAAGATGCCCCAAATGCTGATGAAAACAATGTATATTCTGTAGTTTTGGGGAGATATGTTGTGTAAATGTCTGTTAGGTACATTTGTAGAGTCCCATTTAATTTCAATGTTTCTTTTTTTTTTTTTTTTTTTTTTTTGAGACAGAGTCTCACTTTGTTGACCAGGCTAGAGTGAGTGCCATGGCGTCAGCCTAGCTCACAGCAACCTCAAACTCCTGGGCTCGAGTGATCCTTCTGCCTCAGCCTCCCAAGTAGCTGGGACTACAGGCATGCGCCACTATGCCCGGCTAATTTTTTTTATATATATATCAGTTGGCCAATTAATTTCTTTCTGTTTATAGTAGAGACGGGGTCTCGCTCTTGCTCAGGCTGGTTTTGAACTCCTGACCTTGAGCAATCCGCCCGCCTCGGCCTCCCAAGAGCTAGGATTACAGGCGTGAGCCACAGCGCCCGGCCTTCAATGTTTCTTTGTTTATTTTGTGTCTCGATGATTTGTCTTATACTGTCAGTGAGGTGTTGAAGCTCCCACCTATAATGATGTCACTATTTATTTCTTTGGTTAGATCTCATAGAATTCATTTTATGAATTTGGGAGCTCCTTCTTAGGTGCATATATATTTAGGATTATTATATCTTCTTGTTTAATTGCTCTCTTTATTATTACATAATGACCATCTTTGTCTTTTTTAAACTATTGTTGATTTAAAGTCTATTTTATCAGATATGAGAATAACTATTCCTGCTTACTTTTAGTTTCCATTTGTGTAGAATATTTTTTCCGTCCCTTTACTTTGAGTCTATGAAAGTCCTTGTGAATTAGATGGGTTTCTTGGATGGGTTTTGTTTTTCCATTCATTCAGCCAATCTATATCTTTTAAGTGGAACATTAAGACCGTTCAATGTCATTAACAATATGTGAGATACGGTTCTACTCATCATGTTGAATGATGCCTTGTTGTTTTGTTTTCCTCCTTGAGCTTCTATAAGGTGCTATGAGCTTTAACGTTCAGGTATTTTTATAACTGGGTGGGTACCACTTACTCTGATCCACTTTTTTGCATTTCCTGTAGGGCAGGCCCAGTAGTATCAATTCCCTTAGTGTTTCCTTGTTTGGGAAAGACTTTATTTCCCTTCATTTATGAAACGTAGTTTTGCTTGATACAGAACTCTTGGGTGGCAGTTATTCTGTTTAAGAATACTAAAAATGGGACTCCAATCCTTTCTGGCTTATAAGGTGTCTGCTGAGAGTCTGTTGTTAGTCTAATGGGTTTTCCTTTATAAGTTAGTTATTGCTTTCATCTTGTAGCTTGTAGGATTTTCTCCTTCACTTTGAATTTGGCCAGACTGATGACCATGTGTCTTGGTGATGTCCTATTTGCTATGAATCTTCCAAGCACTCAAGGACAATCTTGTATCTGGAAATGTAAATCTCTGGCCATGCCAGGGAAGCTTTCCTCAATTATCCCTCAAATAGGTTTTGCATGCATTTTGCTTTTCCTTTTTTTCCCCTTGGGGGTACCTATTATTCTTATATTGGCTCATTTTACATAGTCCCATATTTCTCTGAGTTATTGTTCATTCTTCCTCATTTTTTTCTACATTTTTGACTGACTGGGTTAATTAAATGGGCTAGTCTTCAAGCTCTGAAACTTTTTCTTCTGCTTGGTCTAGTCTGTTGTTAAAGCTTTCTTCTGTATTTTGAAATCTCCTAAATGGCTCTTTCATTTCTTTAAGTTTTGTTATATCTTTTCTCGTGCTATCTACCTCTTTAGATAAATTTTCATTCATATCCTGAATTTTTTTTGTTTGTTTCTTTGTGTTGGTTTTCAACTTTCTCATCAATCCCATTCATCTTATTTGTCATCCATATTCTGAATTCCATAATCTGACATTTTGACAATTTACTTTAGGTTGGGGTGCATTGTGGAAGACCTATTATGATCCTTTGGGGATGTCAAAACACCTTGTTTTTTCATGTTGCCAGAGTTCTTATGCTGGTTCCTTCTCATCTCAAGCCTCTCAGCTCAAGACAGATACTTTTGTGGTGTACCTGTTCTCCCCTGCTGGGAACTCTTCTACTTAGTCCATAAGAGGAGAGGTCCCTGGATAGTACATTTGTGTCCTACTCTGGAAGACTGACCCAGCAGGAAAGGGACAGATGCACTGAAAGCCTGTAACACAGATGTTCTCCTGCATCATCCTGTTCTCCTATGGTTGTCACAGTCCATGCCAATGCTTGGAGGTCTTCATGCAGACTGGTGGGTTGCTCTCCAGGCTGCTATTGGGAGCTCAAAAGGGAGCTCTATGGAGGCAAGTGGCATGGGAGTTTACTCTGCCGGAGCCTCCTCACAGTAGCAGTAGCAGCTGGGTGAGGCTATTTAGATGATGGCCAGGGGTGCCATGGCTGTGGGTGCCTGCTCTGCCCAAGTCCAGGTACAGTGGCAGCATGCAGTGGTGTATAGCTGAGGATAGCAGCACTGCAGTGGTGGCTGGGGACATGGAGGCAAGCAGTGTGTGTGGCTACAGCAGCCAGGCTGTGCTTGGGGAGTGGGCCACTGATTCATGTGGTACACAGGGACTGTGTCAGCTGTACAGAGCATAGGGGATTGGGGCCATGGTGGCTTGGTGGGGTTTGGCAGGTGGAGCCACTGAGGTGTATGGTAGGTGGAGAAGTGGTGAATGGGCAGAATGCAGGGAGCAGGGCCGTGGAGGTACATGGCACACTGTGGATGGCTTACAGTAGCTGAGGCTTTCTTTCCATCCAGGACTGATGGTGGCAGCTTTTGTGGTGCTACTCAGGTGGTGGCATCTGCAACAGTAACTAGATGGCAGTGGCAGATGCTGGGAGTAGAGGCTCCTGCTCTGCTCAGATTCCCTAGTGGGGGGGGGCACACAGCACCCAAGTATAGGGCATGCAAGAGTGCCTGCCCTCTTCATTCCCTCCCCGGACCAGCAGAGGCAATGGGGAGGTAGCTGCAGTGGAGCCGACTCTTATGCAAAGCAGGTACTCTGGGGCTGAGATCTCCAAATGGCATCAGTTGCAGCAATCCAGGATCATCAGAAGGCAGTGGGACCCCCTGGTGTCTGCTCCCCAGAGCAGTGCCACTGCACAGTCCTTAAGAAGCTCCCTGATCAGTCCAGAGGTCTGCCATGGTGGTGGCGGGGGCCCCTCACAGCTCAGGTTACAGTGTCCACACAGGGGGAGCGTGCAACCCTGGGGTTCTCTCTCTGACCCTTCCCCACATGTGGGTACCTTCCAACCCTGCCAAGTGGTTCACCCAGCTTCCCTCTCCTTGACTTCAGGTGTCTCTCTAAGATGATTCATCCATAGGTGAACATCTACTTGCAACTTGTGATCCTCTCCTTGAGAGCGGCATGTGCAGGATGTTTCTAGTCTGCCATCTTTGCCGACCCAATATTTAAAGAAGTAACACCTACTCTTCTCAAACTATTCCCAAAAATAAAGAGGAAAGAATTCTTAACTCATTCTGTAAGGCCAGCATGACCCAGATACCAAAACCAGACAAGGACACAACAAAAAAATAAAACTGCAGGCCAATACCCCTGATGAACATAGATGCAAAAATCCTCAACAAAATACTAGCAAATCAAATCCAACCGCACATCATAAAGATAATACACTGCTATCAAGTGGAATTATGTCAGGGATGCAAGAATGGTTCAACATATGCAAATCAATAGATGTGATAATCAACTGAATAAAGGACAAAAATCATATGATCATGCCAATAGATACAGAAAAAGCATTTGATAAAATTCAACATTCCTTCATAATAAAAACTCTTAATACATTAGGCATAGAAGGAATGTATCTCAACATAATAAAGGCCATTGTACCCCATAAATAGTATAATCATTATTTGTCAATTGAAAATAAAATAAAATAATGCAATATCCATTCATGATTTCAAAAAGTAACACTTAGCAAAGTTGGAATATAAGAGAAGATCCTGGCCGGGCGCGGTGGCTCACGCCTGTAATCCTAGCACTCTGGGAGGCCGAGGCGGGCGGATTGCTGGAGGTTGGGAGTTCGAAACCATCCTGAGCGAGACCCTGTCTCTACTAAAAATAGAAAGAAATTAATTGACCAACTAAAAATATATATACAAAAAAAAAGCCGGGCGCTGTGGCTCACGCCTGTAATCCTAGCTCTTGGGAGGCCGAGGCGGGCGGATTGCTCAAGGTCAGGAGTTCAAAACCAGCCTGAGCAAGAGCGAGACCCCGTCTCTACTATAAATAGAAAGAAATTAATTGGCCAACTGATATATATATAAAAAAATTAGCCGGGCATGGTGGCGCATGCCTGTAGTCCCAGCTACCCGGGAGGCTGAGGCAGAAGGATCACTGGAGCCCAGGAGTTTGAGGTTGCTGTGAGCTAGGCTGACGCCACGGCACTCACTCTAGCCCGGGCAACAAAGTGAGACTCTGTCTCAAAAAAAAAAAAAAAAAAAAAAAAATATCCAGTTCAGGGGTCAGTATGAAAAAAAAAAAAAAAATTAGCCGGGCATGGTGGTGCATGCCTGTAGTCCCAGCTACCCGGGAGGCTGAGGCAGAGGGATCGCTTGAGCCCAGGAGTTTGAGGTTGCTGTGAGCTAGGCTGACGCCACGGCACTCACTCTAGCCTGGACAACAAAAGTGAGACTCTGTCTCAAAAAAAAAAAAAGATCCTTAATCTAATGAACGGTAGCTATAAAAATCTACAGTAAACAACATTATAATGGTGAAATGTTGGAAGCTTTCGATCTGAGATCAAGGATCCCTGTTATCACCACTATTATTCAACAATGCTCTAGACTTCCTATCCCAAGCAGTGACATAAGAAAAAGTAAATGAAAAATATAAGGGTTATAAAGATTACACAAACCTATTATTATGTGCAGGTGATATGATTGTATGCAAAGAAAATGCAAAATAATCTATAATATAGAAAAATATAAAATCAAAATTCAAAACTCAATTTAAGTTTTATATAACAGCAAAAATAGTTATTAAAATAAAGTGCCACTGTCAATAACATAAAAAATAGCAGATACATATGCATATATTAATAAGAGATATATAAAATTTCTACACCAAAAATTATAAAACATTATTCACAGAAATTAAATACCTATATCATATTAGCATAAAAACAGAAACATAGAACAAAAGGAACAAAATAGACATCCTAGAAATAAACTGACACATATATGGTCAATTAACCTTTGAGAAGAGCACCAAGAATACACAAAGGGAATAGGAAAGTCTCTTCAACAAATGGTGTTGGAAAAACTGGATATCCACACACAAAACAATGAAATGAGGCCCTTGTCTTACACCATATACAAAAAAAATTAACTCAAAATGGATTAAAGACTTAAATGTAAGATCTAAAGCCATTTAACTGCCAGAAGAAAACATAGAGAAAAAGTTCCTTTACATTGGTCTTTGCAATGTTATTTTGAATATGACTCCAAAAGCACAGGTAACAAATGCAAAAATAAACAACTGGAACTACATTAAACTAAAAGGCGTCTGCACACAGAAAGAACTAATCAACAACATGAAAAGGCAACCTACAGAATGGGAAAGGCTGGGCGAGGTGGCACACGCCTGTAATCCTAGCACTCTGGGAGGCCGAGGCGGGTGGATTGCTCGAGGTCAGGAGTTCGAAACCAGCCTGAGCAAGAGCGAGACCCCCGTCTCTACTATAAATAGAAAGAAATTAATTGGCCAACTAATGTATATAGAAAAAAATTAGCTGGACATGGTGGCATATGCCGGTAGTCCCAGCTACTTGGGAGGCTGAGGCAGAAGGATTGCTTGAGCCCAGGAGTTTGAGGTTGCTGTGAGCTAGGTTGACGCCACAGCACTCACTCCAGCCTTGGCAACAAAGCAAGACTTTGTCTCAAAAACAAAACAAAACAAACAGAATGGGAGAAAATATTTGCAAACCATATACATGATAAGGGCTAGCACTCAAAATATATAAGGAACTCATACAACTCAGTAGCAACAAAAACAAATAAGCCAATTAAAAAGTGGGCAAGGCCGGGCGCTGTGGCTCACGCCTGTAATCCTAGCTCTTGGGAGGCCGAGGCGGGCGAATTGCTCAAGGTCAGGAGTTCAAAACCAGCCTGAGCAAGAGCGAGACCCCGTCTCTACTATAAATAGAAAGAAATTAATTGGCCAACTGATATATATATAAAAAATTAGCCGGGCATGGTGGCGCATGCCTGTAGTCCCAGCTACCCGGGAGGCTGAGGCAGAAGGATCACTCGAGCCCAGGAGTTTGAGGTTGCTGTGAGCCAGGCTGACGCCACGGCACTCACTCTAGCCTGGGCAACAAAGTGAGACTCTGTCTCAAAAAAAAAACAAAAACAAAAAAAAAAAGTGGGCAAAAGACCTGAATATACATTTCTCAAAAGAAGACATACAATGGCCAAACAATATATTAAGAAAATGTTTAACTTCACTAATCATCAGGGAAATGTAAATCAAAACCACAATGAGATATCACCTCATACCTGTTAGCATGGCAAATATCAAAAAGACATGAGATAATTTTTGGTGACAGTGTGGAGAAAAGGGAACCCTTGTACACTGTTGGTGGGAATGTAAATCAATATAGCCCTTATGGAAAACACTGTGAAGGTCCCTCAAAAAATTAAAAATGCAACTACCATGTGATCCAGCAATTCCTCTTCTGGGTTTATCCAAAGGATATGAAACTATTATCTTTAAGAAATATCTGCACTTCATGTTCATTGCAGCACTAATCACAAGATCCAAGATATGGAATCAACATAAGTGTCCATCAGTGGATGAATGGATAAAAGAAATATGGTATATATTCACAATGGAATACTATTCAGCCTTAAAAAAGAAAGAAATCCTGTCATTTGTGACAACATGAGTGAACCAGGAGGACTTGTCTGATCCCACTTATATGTAGAATCTAAAAAAATCAAACTCATAAAAATAGAGAGCAAAATGGTAGAGTGGGGCACACAAGGAAATGGGAAGATGTTTACCAAAGGGTGCAAAGTTTTAGTTATAAGATGAACAAGCTCTGGGGATCTAATGCACAGCACAGGTGGTGATGGATGTGTTAACTAATTTGATAGTGATAATAAATACACAATGCATATGCATAGCAAATCATCACATGGTATACTTTGAATATATACAATCTTTGTCAATTAAATATTTTAAAATAAAAAATAAAATTTAGGCCGGGCGCTGTGGCTCACGCCTGTAATCCTAGCTCTTGGGAGGCCGAGGCGGGCGGATTGCTCAAGGTCAGGAGTTCAAAACCAGCCTGAGCAAGAGCGAGACCCCGTCTCTACTATAAATAGAAAGAAATTAATTGGCCAACTGATATATATATAAAAAATTAGCCGGGCATGGTGGCACATGCCTGTAGTCCCAGCTACCCGGGAGGCTGAGGCAGAAGGATCACTCGAGCCCAGGAGTTTGAGGTTGCTGTGAGCTAGGCTGACGCCACGGCACTCACTCTAGCCTGGGCAACAAAGCGAGACTCTGTCTCAAAAAAAATAAAAATAAAAATAAAAAAAAATAAAATAAAATAAAATTTAAATGGAAAGGTATTTTCTGTTCATGGATTGAAAAATTCAGCATTGTAAAGATGTCAAATCATCACAAATTGATCTATAGATATGATGCAATTCTCCTCAAATCTCCCATATATTTGTATGTGTGTCTAGAACCTGACCAGCTGATTGTCAAAATGACTCTAGGCCTGGCATTCTTAAAAAACAGCTGGGAGGACTTCTGCTGGATATCAAGATAGAAAGGTACAGAAATTAAGTGTGGTACTGGTGGAAGCTGGCCAAGTGGGCCCAGTAGGATAGAAAGCGGAACCCAGAGTCTGACTCTCACGTCCATGGAACTTCATCTACGACAGAAGGGGCAGCTGGAGAGCTGAGGGGACAGGACAGCCTTTCCAGTAAAGGGTGCCGGGTCATCAGAAGGAGATCCAGATGGACAAAAATGAACCTTGACCCCACTCTGCCACCACAGCCCAACACTGGTTCCAGGTGGGTGGCGATGGCAAAGGCGGGACGATAAACTTTATACGTTCCCTCTGCCTCATCCTGGCCACTCTGCTTCCAGTCACTGCTGTTGTTCTGGTCTCTGTTCCATGGTCAGACTCTATATTTTACTGACTTTTAACCTTTGTTTGCCTTCATGTAAAAGAATGCAACCTGTTTTATGTTTATCTTGAATTTTTTAATTATTCCAATTTTTTTTTGTTCTTTAATTTCAGACTTTTGATTCATTTTCATATTCTATTATTCTACTGGTTTTATTCATTTCACCTTCTAAAATCTGCTTAACTAGTCTTTCCTTTTTCCTTTTTTGTCTACTGTTCACAAATACTAACACATGAAGACCTTTTGTGTAATCAGCATATATATGTATCATTGGGATTTTCAGAAGGAAACAATATGTGGAATGGTTGCTAACAGCATTAGGGACACTGGAGGAAGAATTGCCAGCGACTTCAGTCAGAATGAAAGATTCATACAATTTGAAAATGAATTTGCATTCTTTATACTTTCCATAGTTCCTTTAAAACATGGCCAAAATAGGTACCAATATGTAGGTAATTATATTTGGAAGTAGAGAGAGAAGAGAGGAGAGAGATAGAGAGGAAGAATGAGTTGAGTTTGTGTCTGAGAGACACAGGCTGACATAAGAGAGAAGAGTAGGTGAAATGATGAATGAGGCTGGTGACATGATGAGAATGTTGAAAAATAGAAGAAAGGAGCTGTGTTCTATAGTCTCAGGCATCACCATGTATGTGAGAGGCAAAGAAGGAAATGGGGTTGAGCTGAGCAAAAGATGTCACTTTCTGTATCAAATGGGTCCCTGAGTGACTCTAAACAAACACTAGGAGCTCAGTCTCAGGTGGGGATCCTCCCCTCTTGGAGAAACGCTCACATGGTAAGTCCATCACAAGGGGCCAGGGCTCCAACTTCTTTCAGCATCTAAAGGGACCTAAGTATCTCTCCTTGTGGCCAGGCTCAAAAAAGGGGTAGGGGGACCCAGCAGCAGACAGTGCTACTTTCAGGCTTTCACCAAGGACCCAGCCACATCAGGAGACTGTGCTAACAAGAGCAAGGGACACTGAGTAAGCTCCTCACATGGACAAAGGAGTAAAGAGGAGCCAGGCAACGCACCCCTTGCCCAGGCTTCTCTCTGCACCTTAATCTTAGCACCCAACACTTACCTTTCCAGGTTCTCATGTTGTCTAAACCAGAGAGAGAGATCCTTCTTGGAACCAGAGTGCATTCCGGCTTCTTGCTGCTGCTGTGTCCACTCCACAGGAGTTGCTCCTCTTGGCACCGTTCAGAGAGATGGCTTGGCTTAGGGGGACGGGGAGGTGGAGTGCTGGCCATAATGTCTAGTTCTTTTGCCCCACATGGCAAGGAACCTTGGTTTTTATCTACCTGAATGGTGGTATTTAAGGAAGTTTCCAGCAATGATGAAGAAGACAGGTGGTCCCTGGATGGCCCATTGATTTCTTTACTCCAGATCAGGGCAGCCTGCGGCCTTGTGGAAGGTGTCTCTTGAGATCCATCTCCATGGCGTGAGGGTTGGACCAAATGACTGGAGGGTAGCAACTGCAGGCAGTCAACAAAGACATCATCCTGTTCCAAAGAGCGGTCTGAGTCTACCCAGCTGTCACATCTAGTGGGTAGACTGAGGGAAGAAAAGCATGTACGTTGGACTGAAATGTAGCCATCCACCCGTTACAAAACCTCATTCTCATTCCTCTAATATCATCCTTTTTATACTTATAGAGCTATATTCCCTCTACAACCCTCAGTTACACCAACCCCTTTGTGCAGGCAAAGAAAAATGGTTTAGTGATTTTTTTTCATTCTACAAGCATCAGGTGCATATGAAAATGCATGGTTAGAAGTGAAAACCACAATGCTGAAATATATGACTCATTTTGTTCAGTATACTGCATGCTTCATCTTTCACAGGGGTTGATCTGTCGCTACCTTGGCATTGGCAGGAAGAGAGGTGAGAACAGACACATCACTAGAAAATGCTACCGCTAAGTGGACTGACTTGATGAGGCACAGTGAGCATGTCTCAGTGACAGACTCCACAAGAGAAAGCAGTGTGGGTTCTGTGAACATAGGCCTGGGCATAGGCATACCTGGCATGGTGCAGTTTTCCAGTCTCACAGCTGGACAAAACCAGATAATCAGGAAGGAAGAGAAGCTCCGATTCACTTCTGATTTCTTCAGTGGCTATGGCATTAGTATTTGGGTCATTTCTTGGCAAGGAGGAGCTGACAGCATGGGCAGTATGAAGGCAGCTGGCAGGAGATGGCTGGAGGGAGGAGGGCATGTGAGAGAGGCTCTCCATGGAATCTGCTGGAGAAATCATTTCCCAAGTTAATGTTGTAAGAATGGCTATAACACTCACTCAAGATTTCTCAAACAGCATCTAAGAAGCCAAATAGAAGATGCAAACCACAGCTGGTGTTTGTACTGATACACGAGACCATTTCCCCAAGCTATAAACAATGTCTGGGAAAGAAGGCCAATGCTCCAACAGTAAAGTGTTGAATCAATTAAGAGTAAAAAAAGCAAGCATTCTTGGCCTAAAAATCTTCAGTGAGATGGTCTGCACACTGCTTCTTCTTTTTTTTTTTTCTAAATTTTTTAAAGTTTCTTTATTCTTTTTTTTTTTTTGAGACAGAGTCTCACTTTGTTGCCCAGGCTAGAGTGAGTGCCGTGGCGTCAGCCTGGCTCACAGCAACCTCAATCTCCGGGGCTCAAGCAATCCTACTGCCTCAGCCTCCCGAGTAGCTGGGACTACAGGCATGCACCACCATGCCCGGCTAATTTTTTGTATATATATTTTTAGTTGGTCAATTAATTTATTTCTATTTTTGGTAGAGACGGGGTCTCGCTCAGGCTGGTTTTGAACTCCTGACCTTGAGCAATCCGCCCGCCTCGGCCTCCCAAAGTGCTAGGATTACAGGTGTGAGCCACCATGGCCGGCTCTTTATTCTTTTAACATTTAATTTTTCTTCCTTCTTTATTTCTAAAATTTTTTTCCTTTATCTGATTTTATGCACACTGCTTCCTTATGGCCCTCAGCAGTAGTCCTGCATCATAGTTTATTCACTCAACAAACATATATCTACATATATATTTATGCATAACAAGTATATGTCTATATCTACATGCATCCTTATGCATACATACGTATGTATGTGTCTATACACACACACACACACACACACACACACGAGATATCTATATAAAATGCCTATTACATCTACTGTGTGCCTAGAGCCGTTCAAAATTGACAATACAGCGAAGACATAGACCCTGCCTTTACTGGAGTTTACATTCTAGCAGAAGAGACAGACAAATAACAAATAAATAAAGAATTCTGTTAATGATTATTATAAGTAAAAGGAAGGAAAAGAAACAGGGTGTTGTGATGGCTGGAAAAGCTCACATTTCCTAAGGAGCATAACATTCTCCCCATTGCCTGAACATGGCTCTTAAGATAAATTTAAATCACGAACCAATGAGAACTCCAGATCAGAAATGGCCAATTAAAAACCTGCTTTTATTTCCCCTTTTAATTGAGTTGGTACTTCAGGATTCCTGATTCAGAGTGATCCAGGACTGCCAGGGTTCAAGTCTAGGCTCTTGCAGGGGTGGGGAACCTGTAGCCTTAAGTCCACATGTGGTCTTCTAGGTCCTTAAGTGTGGCCTTTTGACTGAATCCAAATTTTACAGAACAAATCCTTTTATTAAAATGGGCTCAGCAGAGGAAGACGAAGCTTTTATTGCCTCATTTGATGCTTAAAAAAGAACAATCTTGACATCAGAAGGCCACAGGTTCCCCATCCCTGCATGACTTACGGGCCTGCCTTCGCCAAGTTTCCTTCTTTGTAGAGTAAAGATAATAATAGCACATGTGACATCGAACTGGTATGGGGATGAAATGAGTTAATATGCAAAAGCATTTTAACAGAGCTCTTGGCCAGGATACACACAATGTGTTGACTACTCTATGGTTGCCGGAGACAGAACCAAACACTATACATGAAAAGCCATAAGAAAGTCCTTTTGTCCTAGCACTCTGGGAGGCTGAGGTGGGCGGATTGCTCGAGGTCAGGAGTTCGAAACCAGCCTGAGCAAGAGCGAGACCCCGTCTCTACTATAAATAGAAAGAAATTAATTGGCCAACTAATATATATAGAAAAAATCAGCCGGGCATGGTGACGCATGTCTGTAGTCCCAGCTACTTGGGAGGCTGAGGCAGAAGGATCGCTTGAGCCCAGGAGTTTGAGGTTGCTGTGAGCTAGGCTGACGCCACGGCACTCACTCTAGCCTAGGAAACAAAGTGAGACTCTGTCTCAAAAAAAAAAAAAAAAAGCCCTTTCGGTATAATTCTCAAGGAGGACTCTACCCTTAAAATGAGGTGGGGAGGGCGCTACAGGAATGAAAGAAGTCATAGGGGAATTTTCTGGCTTCTTCCAACTTTACACAAGGGCAGGGCTCTTCAATTATTGCCTGGTTGCTTTACTTATTCCTGTTGCTCTTGGGTTACTGGGAAACACATTATGTACATGTATTTTATGATAACTCTTAGATGAATAAAGAAACAGGAGACATATAACACGATACATGAATATATATCTAGTTGGGGCTGAAGACAGGGAAAAGGGAACCAACAGAAAAGCTTGGTTTGCATAGCATCAGACTAGCCATGGTGGACCTACTGTAACTTTGCATGTAAGCTGTGTCTTTGCACCAAGAATAAAGAACTTGCCATCACTTCATTTTTTTTTATTTGAGTGCTCTCAAAGTTCAGAAATATTACTAAATAGCTTCACTTAATAAGCTTCCCTGGTTAATAAAAAGAAAAGGAATTTGTCTTCAGGAAGTACACACCCTCATGTGTCTGTTCTAGAGGGAAATGCAACTGACTCTCTGTCGCCACCTAGTGGTAGCATGTAGATATTTCAGAGGCAGATGGTAAAAAAACAGCGTTGAAATGTTGAAGTAACTAACTGTAGACTACTGGATTTAGGGGCAAGATTTTATCTACTAGACTAAGAGGCTAAAAAAAGAAACAGACTCAAAAATCCCATATTTTGGGCTGGGCGTGGTGGCTCATGCCTGTAATGCTAGCACTCTGGGAGGCCGAGGCGGGCGGATTGCTCGAGGTCAGGAGTTCGAAACCAACCTGAGCAAGAGCAAGACCCCATCTCTACTATAAATAGAAAGAAATTAATTGGCCAACTAATATATACAGAAAAAATTAGGCGGGCATGGTGGCGCATGCCTGTAGTCCCAGCTACTCGGGAGGCTGAGGCAGCAGGATTGCTTGAGCCCAGGAGTTTGAGGTTGCTGTGAGCTAGGCTGACGCCATGGCACTCACTCTAGCCTGGGCAACAAAGTGAGACTCTGTATCAAAAAAAAAAAAATCCCATATTTTTATGATCAGGGCATGGTGCAATAATTCCAGGGACTCAACAACAAAATCCATGCAGGGAAGTGAATTATAACACTAGGTTACAATATACCTGGTCTATGACATAGGAAGAACAGTATGTAGGTTTGTGCAGGGGGGCTCTTCATGAGTCAATTGCCCCCACTGCCCAGAAATGGCCCACAGCAAACTTACAACTAATTTCCCCTGCAGAGAACTTGAGACAGTTGGAGATATGAGGAACTCTTTCTTGCCTGTGATAAGTAGCCAAGTTCTGTCTTTCTACCATTTGGTGCTGAAAAACCAAAAAGGCACCACAAAAGCTGGAGTTCCACGAATTTTTGAAAGATGGCAATATTTCATATATCTAGAAAATGAAGTATCATCATCTTGGGGAAAATCGGAGCCCTGTAGGACATTTTCACCCACATTTGACTTTCACTATGGCTGAATGAGAGCAAAGACACGAAAGGATTTGAAAGCCATCAAAGCTACCTGCAATGCTCAATGTGTGGATAGACCCTGCCTTCCCATATTTGGACTAGAATCCTAGAACCAGGCGAAAGGGGGCAATTTCCAGTACTTGGTAGGAACAGTTCTGATATAAATTTGCCTGCTAAAGCACCCTCAGGGAGGTTGGCTTGACACCTTGAACCGTTTTTCTGCCGTAGCTCTCTAGTGCAGGTGCAGTGTCCCGGGCTACCCTTTAGCATACAGAAGCCCCCACTCCATTCTTACCTGCACTGTCCTCCAAGTGGCCCAGGTTGCAGACCTGACTGATGCTGTGTACCCACACCTGCATTTCTTCCTCAGTCTTGGCCACCAGATAGAACGTACGGGAAGTGGTCTTGACAATGAACACGAAATTATTCTGAAATTCCTTCCGAACAAAGCCGGGGCCCACATGCTTCCACACTGTACACTCGCTGAGGTCTATCACCCGGATGGGCTTGCTTGAGTGCTTGTTCCTGTAGTACTCCAAGACATCGGGGTTGCCACTCATGCGGCCCTGCCGGAGGACAAACCAACGCTTGCGCCAGGCCTGCAGAGAGGCAATTCAATAAGAAGTTACTGGACCAATTGCTCTTGCTTCTCAGGTTCTGCCAAGAACCTATGTCATGACAAGGACAGCAGGAAGGAAGCAAATCAGCCATTATAATGATCAAACACTTTATATTAAATAAAGGACTAGTGTACCATCTTTAAGAATACTTTATTAGATGTTTTTAAGGATGGGTCAACATTGGGGAGTCTAGTAATGGGATTCACACTCACAGTTTCAAGGACCAGAATTATACAATCATTATAATTGATGCAGCATAAAGCCTGTAATACAAATTAAATGTATGCTCAGGCTTTAAAATAATCTTAGTAATGAAGAAAAAGGAAACTTTGTTACTATTGTCTATCTCAGTCCAAGAGCCAAATGGTACATTCAAATCAGATACAAATGACGAGTATCTGCCATGGCCAGTTATTTAAGTTCTAAAGAATTGGCCAAAAAGAAAAATCATATACATTAGAGAGGAAGAGAGAGGACTACTATTATCTGAAGGTAATATAATTGTCTTTCCATAAAAACGCCACAGATGATTAAAACACAAATGGAATTCTAAGAGAATTAAGTAGAACGGCTGGTTATACTTCCTATGTAACCTTTTCTAAGTGCTTTACCGTAATCCATTTAATCTCCAGAACTACCCTATGGGAGAGGTAAGCATTACCATCTCCATCTTATATATAATAAAATTGAGATTCAGAGAGATCAAGTAATGTACCCAAAGTCAAGCAGCTAAATAGCTGTAGGAATGTATCTGAACTCAGATGGGGATAGAATGGTCAATAATGAAGTAAAAAAAGTAGAAAGAGGAGTTTAGCCAACTCTTTAGAGATGTGTGATTACAAAGGCGGAAAGCTGTGGGGTCAAGAAATTTTTTTTTTTTAATGAGCGGCACTTAAGAATTCAGCCCTGGTGGCTCACGCCTGTAATCCTAGCACTCTGGGAGGCCGAGGCAGGCAGATTGCTTGAGGTCAGGAGTTCAAAACCAGCCAGAGCAAGAGCGAGACATCATCTCTACTATAAATAGAAAGAAATTAATTGGCCAACTAATATATATAGAAAAAATTAGCTGGGCATGTGGCGCATGCCTGTAGTCCCAGGTACTCGGGAGGCTGAGGCAGTAGGATTGCCTGAGCCCAGGAGTTTGAGGTTGCTGTGAGCTAGGCTGACGCCACGGCACTCACTCTAGCCTGGGCAACAAAGAGAGACTCTGTCTCAAAAAAAAAAAAAAAAAAAAAACACAAAAAAAGAATTCAGCCCCTTGGAGTCACAGTGTTTCTTAGCCACAAATAGTATCATTCCCCTAGGGGGCACCTGAAAATATGTAATTTTTGCTCATCATGAAGGAGAGAGCATGGCAGAATTGTCTGTCTTAAAGCTATCAATGCCCCTGTTGTGAAAAACTATAAGAACTAAAAGAAACTTCCCTTGATGGAATACAAACCTCGGAAAGAGCTGAGCCTTGAGGTAAGATGAGCAAAGGTTAGTCCATACTTAGAAAAGAGAATGTTATTCCACAGAAACCTGTGGCAGGTGACTTTTGGGGCTCCTCTGCTCCCCATTCAGCATTGACCTAGCATGTTTGCTGTAGACAGTACCATCTTGGCTTAGTACAGAGAAGGGGTACAGATCTAGGGAAGCAGCTATTTGCAGTTGACCAAAACCCTAAGGAGTCCTCTGAATCTGTAAACTTCCCTGCCCTCTCTGAGAGCCAGTGGGGAGCAATGTAGAACCTCTGCTGTAGGGAAATGTGGCATTAGCCTCAGTTGGGAATTAAGGATGACAGGCTGATTGCAGGGCTTTTCTCCACTGGAGACACTTGATGTTGCAGCAGAGAGATTTATAGCTCTGTGGTTTTCTCTCCTGTGCGGTGGCATGTGTGACAGCAGGATGTGCAGGCTTCTGCCAGGAGGTATGGCAACCACTGGGACAGGAAGTCTTTTCTCTCTGTAGCTTCATTTATGCTTGACATTTTTATAAGTCCACCAGCTTTAACCAAGGAGACAGAGAAAAAGAAAAAGCCAGTATTTGGAGTGTTCTCAGCTCCCTCCCTGCTGAGAGAACATGATATTTGAGGTAGCATAAAAGCCAAAAGAGCACTGAAGAGTGAAGGCCAATCGTCACAAATGACCTACAATTATGTCTCAGAATAAAAAGCTCTTTTCAGGGCTGTAGCAAGGAGCAGCAAGGAGAAGAAGGGCAGTCACTCCATGTCAGGTTGGGGCAATGGAACCCTGGCTTGGTTGCACCTTTGCAGACAGCATAAAGCTCTGAGAGGAGGTTTGGTCACTCAGGACATGAACAAGGCAGTGTGATTAAGGCCGTGGGGTTTTTATTTATTTATTTATTTTTTTTTTGAGACAGAGCCTCACTCTGCTGCCCAGGCTAGAGTGCTGTGGTGTCAGCCTAGCTCATAGCAACCTCAAACTCTTGGGCTCAAGCAATCCTCCTGCCTCACCCTCCTGAGTAGCTGGGACTACAAGCATGCACCACCATGCTGGGCTAATTTTTTCTATATATTTTTAGTTGGCCAATTAATGTCTTTCTATTTTTAGTAGAGACGGGGTCTTGCTCTTGCTCAGGCTGGTTTCGAACTCCTGACCTTAAGCGATCAGCACGCCTCGGCCTCCCAGAGTGCTAGGATTACAGGTGTAAGCCACTGCGCCCGGCAAAGTCTGTGGTTTTAAGACAGGAGAAATAACAGCATGTAGTATGCTTATGAGGGTGACCTAGGAGGGAGAGAAAAATTAATGATCCAATTAATTCCTGTTGCAAACACATGGCATTGGACAAGAGTGGAGTCACTAAACACGTGAGAAGGAGCCTGAGTCTGGCCATGAGGTTTGGAACATGGGAGGTAGGAAACTGGGGTTTCTGGCATCAACTGAGGCAAACAGGAATGTAAGGTCTATTCCCAAGTGCCTCCTGAGATGAGGAAAGCTTTCATGGGGAACATGGGATACCCCAAACTTTCCAAAGGCCACTTTTGTGGGGAAATGTGAAGAGGAACTTTGTCACACTTCCCAAAAATGATTCTAAAGGGGGAAGTCAAACTGAGCACAGAAACAAGTTTCACATTAACTGCTCTTAGTTTTATGGAAACAATAGATTCAATAACAATGTTGAGAGATAGTAACATCAATAGTTTATTTATGGAATGCCTACTCTGCACCATATGTCTTGCTAGAGAAGGGGTTACAGCTGATCACTCTCTAGCTAGGATGTGGAGGGACACAGGAATATGAAATGGGTAGATTTTAACATAGGGTAATGAGTGCTTTAGCAGAACAGCCAAGGAGTAGTGACAGTGCGAGGACAAGAATGACACAGACCAGTTTGGGCTTCATCCATCCATTCAACAATTGCTTATTTATAACCTACTATTATGCTGGGCACGGTGCAGATACTGGGGAAGTTGAGGTGAGCAAGCCACAGGCCCTGCCACTCACAGTTTCATGGGTGGCGGGTGAGGTGGGCAGATGAATAAACACACAATTGCAGTCAGTGAGATAAATGTTATGCTAAGGGAAAACCAAGATGCTACAGAACACACAAGAGAGACATCGCTGTCATATCAGTGGTCTATAGAAGCTTCCAGGAAGAAGTGGTAGCTAAGCTGAGACTGGAACAACAGGGCAGAGGAATCAGCATGTGTGAAGGCATTAAGGTGGAAAAGGCATGAAGCGTCATGTAAATAGTTCAGCAGGGCTGAAAGGCAGGCATGAGAACAAAAAGTAAAGAGGATAGTCACTTGAAGAGGATGTAGCATGGTCTTAATGCTAATATATGTAAAATTGCCAGCACTCCCTCCTTAGGGTTTTAAACCTCTACCTAAGACTTGTGGTTATGAAAAAGCAGAAATGATGTGTTCTTGGATTTCTTTGCTATGTAGGTGATGGCTAAACGATCTAGGCTTGTGTAAATACACTCTAGGATGTTCACACAATGACAGCATCTCCTAGTGATGCATTTCACATAACATGTTCCCTTTGTTGAGCGATGCGTGACTGTATAATAATTACAGCAGCTTGAAATCCACCAAAAAAAACCCCAGAAATATATATATATATATATATATACATATATATATATACATATATATATTTTTTTTTTTTTTTTGGAGACAGAGTCTCACTCTGTTGCCCAGGCTAGAGTGCCATGGCATCAGTTAGATCACAGCAACCTCAAACTCCTGGGCTTAAGTCATCCTACTGCCTTAGCCTCCTGAGTAGCTGAGACTTACAGGCATGTGCCACCATGCCCGGCTAATTTTATATATATATATATATATATATATATTTTTTTTTTTTTTAGGCAGAGTCTCGCTTTGTTGCCCAGACTAGAGTGAGTGCCGTGGAGTCAGCCTAGCTCACAGAAACCTCAAACTCCTGGGCTCAAGTGATCCTCCTGCCTCAGCCTCCCGAGTAGCTGGGACTACAGGCATGCGCCATCATGCCCGGCTAATTTATTCTATATATGTATTAGTTGGCCAATTAATTTCTTTCTATTTATAGTAGAGACGAGGTCTCGCTCTTGCTCAGGCTGGTTTCGAACTCCTGACCTCGAGCAATCCGCCCGCCTCGGCCTCCCAGAGTGCTAGGATGACAGGAGTGAGCCACCGCGCCCGGCCTCTATATATATTTTTTTAGTTGTCTGTATAATTTATTTCTATTTTTAGTAGAGACGCGGTCTCGCTCTTGCTCAGGCTGGTCTTGAACTCCTGGGCTCAAATGATCCACCCGTCTCGGCCTCCCAGAGTGCTAGGATTACAGGCGTGAGCCACCGCACCCGGCCAGCAAATATATTTAAATCCACGAGTTCACTGTGGTATTAATAAACAAAAAGAGCTTGTCATCTTCACAGGATGTGAGAGAACCACTTCATTACCTTGAAAACTAGTTAAGGGAAAGAACCAAGTGTGTCCCACCTTTCCCATGTGAGCTGTCCCACTGGGTAGATGAAGGAAGATGTCTCTTTATGAATTTATTCTGGCTAATAAATGGAAAGCAAATGATAGAATTAGAATATCCCCATTTTTCTAGCCCCAGTGAATTAATATGTACAACTATTAAGCATCCACAGCGGTAACTCAGTAAGAGAAACAAGCAGACACCCTGTCGCTCCGATAGCCTGGTATAAGGGCGCAGTCAGCAAAGGCCAGAATGGGAAACTTGCCAGGTCAAAGGCCCAGGTTGTTCAGATAAATAATAAGAAAAAGAAAGGCACAGCACAGGAAACAATCAACAAAATGAAAAGGCAGGCCGGGCGCGGTGGCTCACGCCTGTAATCCTAGCTCTTGGGAGGCCGAGGCGGGCGGATTGCTCAAGGTCAGGAGTTCAAAACCAGCCTGAGCAAGAGTGAGACCCCGTCTCTACTATAAATAGAAAGAAATTAATTGGCCAACTGATATATATATAAAAAATTAGCCGGGCATGGTGGCGCATGCCTGTAGTCCCAGCTACTCGGGAGGCTGAGGCAGGAGGATCGCTTGAGCCCAGGAGTTTGAGGTTGCTGTGAGCTAGGCTGACGCCACGGCACTCACTCTAACCTGGACAACAAAGTGAGACTCTGTCTCAAAAAAAAAAAAAAAAAAAAAAATGAAAAGGCAACCTACCAACTAAGAAAAAATATTTGACGCCTGTAATCCTAGCACTCTGGGAGGCCGAGGCAGGTGGATCGCTCAAGGTTGGGAGTTCAAAACCAGCCTGAGCAAGAGCGAGACCCCGTCTCTACTATTAATAGAAAGAAATTAATTGGCCAACTAATATATATAGAAAAAATTAACTGGGAATGGTGGCACGTGCCTGTAGTCCCAGCTACTCGGGAGCCTGAGGCAGCAGGATCGCTTGAGCCCAGGAGTTTGAGGTTGCTGTGAGCTAGGCTGACGCCATGGCACTCACTCTAGCCTGGGCAACACAGCGAGACTCTGTCTCAAAAAATATATATATCTATATTTGCAAACCACATTATCTGATAAGGGGTTAATATCCAAAACTTATTTTTAAAAAGCTCTTATAGCTTGGTCAGGTGTGGTGGTTCACGCTTGTAATCCTACCACTCTGGGAGGCTGAGGCAGGAGGACTGCTTGAGCTCAGGAGTTCAAGACCAGCCTGAGCAAGACTGAGATCCTGTCTCTACTAAATATATGAAAATTAGCCAGGCATGGTGGTGCGCATCTTTAGTCCCAGCTACTAGGGAGACTTGAGGCAGGAGGATTGCTTGAGTCCAAGAGTTTTTGAGGTTGCAGTGAGCTATGATGACGCCACTGCACTGTAGCCAGGTTGACAGAATGATACTCTGGCTCAAAAAATAAATAAATATAGCCAGGCAACTTAAAATAGAAAAAATTAGCCGGGTGTATTGGTGTGCACCTGTAGTCTCAGCTACTGGGGAGGCTGAGGCAGGAGGATTGCTTTAGCCTGGGAGTTGGAGGTTGCTGTGAGCTAGGCTGATGCCATGGCACTCTAGCCTGGGCAACAGAGTGAGACTGTGTCTCAAATAAATAAATAAATAAATAACTCTTACAACTCAATAGCATAAAAAAATTACCCAATTCTAAAATCACAACAGATCTGAACAGACATTTCTCCTAAGAAGAAGAAAAAATGGCTATCAGGTGTCTTAGTGTGTTTTCTGCTATTGTAACAAAATATGCGAGATTGGGTAATTTATAAACAATAGAAGTTTATTTCACTTATGGATCTAGAAGCTGGAAGGTCTAAGGGCATGGCACCAGCATCTGCTTGGCATTTGATCATCAAGTGTTGACAAGCGTGTGAGAAAAGGGAACCCTATTACATTGTTTGTTGGTAGGAATGAAGATTGGTGCAGCCATTATGGAAAACAGTATAGATGTTCCTAAAGAAATTAAAATTAGATTGATATAGGAGGGGAATCAACATGGTGGACAAGAAACACCACCAGACAGAGTGTCTCTGCAGAAAAGACAGATTCTAGCAGAAATTAGAAGAAAGAAGCAAGAAGACGAGCATACAGCGGACGAGGGCCGGAAGGAGGGGTGCCTGAGACCATGGGAGACTCCACGGGAGGAGGCTGCGGAGGAGAACTGGAAGCTGACACCGCCGGAGCAGCCCGGAGCCCAGCGGAAAGGGTAGGTGGATCAGTCACCTTTCGCCTCCCCTGCATCTCGGACTGCTGGTGGGCTCCGCAGCGGGTGGACAGACCTGCAGACACCAGCCCAGGGACAGCCGCCGCCAGTGAGCGGTAAGCCAGTAGCGGACGGGACACCAGGCTCCCAAATCCCTCGGGGCACCTCCATGTGCACAGACCCGAGCCGTGCGGCAGGCGCCATATTGCCTCCTCTCCCCCGACCCTACCCACGGCTGCCTAGAGAGACAATACAGCCACCAGCCGGAGGCACCTCCAGGGAACCGGACCTTGCCTTTTGGGGCCCTACAGCTGACTAAGGGGAACTCAGACTGTGAGCTCTCTACCCGCCAGTCCTCCCAGGTGCTGCTGGCACGGTGATCCCAGGAGAACGGTGCAGACCCTGAGGCTGAGAGACATAGACTCAGCGTGGGCTCCCTGTGGGTGAATTGGGAATGGCACTCCTCTCCCTGGTGGGGATATAGTTTGAACTCTGGGGCCCAGAGGTCAGAGCTGCAGACCAGATCCCGCTCAACGAGGTCTCCCATTGCCCGGGACACAGAAGGGATATACCTGAACAGCCAGCCTACTGAGGTGTGTGTGCCTTCAGGGGCAGATCACCGTCCTAGAGAGCAACCCTCCCTGCAGAGGGAGGCTGTGTGCCCAGCCCAGGTGGCTTTCCTGCGCAGGGAACCTCCCCGCCAGCATCACAGTCAGGGGAGGCCTGGTGGCGTGTGGTCTGGCCTGCTGGCATAGGCCCAGGAGTAGCTGCAGAATTGGGGAGGGTGGAAAGAAGCGAGGCCTGCTCCAGACTGTGGGTCACAGACAGCCCCACCCCACACACAGACTTTCTGACTGAGCTAGACTTTCTGATTGAGTGGGGCCATTCCAGCCCCTCCCTGACAGCTTTTCCTGGAAGCAGAGAACAGAACTTTGACCCCTGCTAATGACATTGGTGGTGCCTGAGGGCAGGCTTCCCCACCCCACCTCCGCCCAGACTCTCTCATAGACCAGCCCTCACTGAGGGGGAGAAAAGGACACACCTGGAAGTCCCGGAGCCCCACAACATCTAGAAGAATGGATGAAGCAGATATTACTCTGATACCAAAACCAGGAAAGGATGCAACAAAAAAAGAAAACTACAGACCAATATCTCTGATGAATATAGATTCAAAAATTTTCAACAAAATCTTAGCTAACCGAATCCAGACACTTATCAAAAAAACAATCCATCACGACCAAGTAGGCTTCATCCCAGGGATGCAGGGATGGTTCAATATACGTAAATCTATAAATGCAATTCACCACATAATCAGAAGCAAAAACAAAGACCACATGATTCTTTCAATAGATGCAGAAAAAGCTTTTGACAAAATTCAACACCATTTCATGATACGAAAACTTAATAAAATAGGCATAGAAGGAACATACCTAAAAATGATACAAGCCATATATGATAGACCCATAGCCAACATCATACTGAATGGGGAAAAATTGAAAGCATTCCCACTTAGAACTGGAACCAGACAAGGCTGCCCACTATCTCCACTTCTATTCAACATAGTGCTGGAAGTCCTGGCTACAGCAATCAGACAGGAAAGTGGAATTAAAGGTATCCAAATAGGGGCAGAAGAGATCAAACTTTCACTGTTTGCTGATGATATGATATTATATTTAGAAAACCCCAAAGATTCAACCAAGAAAATCCTGGAAGTGATAAATAAATTTACTAAAGTCTCAGGATACAAAATCAATACACAGAAATCAGAGGCATTCATATACGACAACAACAATCAAATTAAGAACCATATCAAAGAATCAATTCCCTTCACAATAGCAACAAGGAAATTAAAGTACCTAGGAATATACTTAACCAAGGAAGTAAAAGACCTCTACAGGGAGAGAACTATGAAACACTGAGGAAGGAAATAGCAGAGGATGTAATCAGATGGAAATCCATACCATGCTCGTGGATCGTGGATCGGCAGACTCAACATCATTAAAATGTGTATACTACCCAAACTGATCTACAGATTCAATGCAATACTTATTAAAATCCCATCAGCATTCTTCACAGATATAGATAAAATAAGTTTACGCTTCCTATGGAACCAAAGAAGACCCCGAATAAAAAAAGCAATTCTAGGCAACAAAAACAAAATGAAAGGTATTAATATGCCAGATATCAAACTATACTACAAAGCTGTAGTAATTAAATCAATCTGGTATTGGCACAAAAACAGGAATATTGACCAGTGGAACAGATCTGAGAATCCTGACCTAAAACCATCCTCATATAGCCATCTAATCTTTGATAAAGCAGACAAAAACATATGCTGGGAAAAGAATCCCTTTTCAATAAATGGTGCTGGGAAAACTGGATAGCCACTTGTAGAAGGCTAAAGCAGGACCCACACCTTTCACCTCTCACAAAAAATCAACTCACGCTGGATAACAGACTTAAACCTAAGGTATGAAAGTATTAGAATTCTAGAGAAAAATGTTGGAAACACTCTCCTAGACATCGGCCTAGACAAATAGTTTATGAAGAAGTCGCCAAAGACAATCACAGCAGCAACAAAAATAAACGGGACATGATCAAACTACAAAGCTTCTGCACAGCCAAAGAAATAGTCATGAAAGTAAACAGACAACCTACAGAATGGGAGAAAATTTTTGCATCCTATGCATCTGATAAGGGGCTGATAACTAGAATATACTTAGAACTCACGAAAATCAGCAAGAAAAATCCAATAACCCTATTTAAAAATGGGCAAAAGACATTGTAAGGCTGGTGGTGGGCGCCCTCCCTTCCCTAGATCAAAAAGAAAAGTCTCATGAGACCAGACCTGCCAAGGACAAAACTGCTAGGCCCCGCTGACAGGATCCACACCCAGATGTCCACCTGGATAAGAACGTTTTGGCTCCTGGATTCCACAAATACCTCCAGCCCCTCCTAAAATCCCCAGCTCTTCCCGCCAAAAGTCCCTAGCCAGGCCCAAAGGATATAAAAGGCCTCGGCCCCTTCAAACAGCGGCTACTTCTGGGGGCTCCCCTCTCTTGGGGCCCCAGAACCTCGTCCACGAGTGTATAATAAAGCCACGTGGTTTGGCCCCCACTCTTTCTCTCTCTGTCTGTCTTTTCTTTTCGAAAAACCTTACAGACATGAGCAGAAACTTTTCTACAGAAGACAGAAGAATGGCCAACAAACATGAAAAAATGCTCATCATCTCTAATCATCAGGGAAATGCAAATCAAAACCACAATGAGGTATCACTTAACTCCAGTGAGAATGGCCTTTATCAAAAAGTCTCCAAACAATAAATGCTGGCGTGGATGCGGAGAGAGAGGAACACTCCTACACTGCTGGTGGGACTGCAAACTAGTTCAACCTCTGTGGAAAGCAATATGGAGATACCTTAAAGCGATACAAGTGAATCTACCATTTGATCCAGCAATCCCATGCTGGGCATCTACCCAAATGATCCAATGACACTCTACAAAAAAGACAGCTGCACTCGAATGTTTATAGGAGCACAATTCATAATTGCAAGGCTGTGGAAACAGCCCAAGTGCCCATCAATCCAAGAATGGATTCATAAAATGTGGTATATGTATACCATGGAGTACTATTCAGCTCTAAGAAACAACGGTGATATAGCACATCTTATATTTTCCTGGTTAGAGCTGGAGCCCATACTACTAAGTGAAGTATCCCAAGAATGGAAAAACAAGCACCACAGATACTCACCAGCAAACTGGTATTAACTGAGTAGCACCTAAGTGGACACATAGGTACTACAGTAGTAGGGTATTGGGCAGGTGGGAGGGGGGCAGGTATATACATACATAATGAGTGAGATGTGCACCATCTGGGGGATGGTCATGCTGGAAACTCAGACTTGAAATTATTGAATTTATTGAAACCTTAAAATCTGTATCCCCATAATATGCCGAAATAAAAAAAAAGAAATTAAAATTAGAACTACCATATGATCCAGGAATCTCTCTTCTGGGTATATACCCAAAGGAGATGAAATCACCACCTTGTAAAGAAATCTGCACGCCTGTATTCTGTGTAGCATTATTCACAATAGCCAAGATAGGTCTGTAGATTCACAAATGGATAAGGAAAATGAGATACATGTACACAATGTAATATTATTTAGCCTTAAAAAAAGGAGATCCATTTGCCACAACATGGATGGAGGTGGAGGACATTATGCTGAGTAAAATAGGCCAAATACAGAAAGAAAAATATTGCATGATCTCACTTATATGTGGAATATTTTTTTTTTTTTTTTGAGATAGAGTCTCGCTTTGTTGCCCAGGCTAGAGTGAGTGCCATGGCGTCAGCCTAGCTCACAGCAACCTCAAACTCCTGGGCTCAAGCAATCCTGCTGCCTCACCCTCCTTAGTAGCTGGGACTACAGGCATGCGCCACCATGCCTGGCTAATATTTTCTATATATATTAGTTGGCCAATAATTTCTTTCTATTTATAGTAGAGACGAGGTCTCGCTCTTGCTCAGGGTGGTTTCGAACTCCTGACCTCGAGCAATCCGGCCGCCTCGGCCTCTCAGAGTGCTAGGATTACAGGCGTGAGCCACCACGCCTGGCCTATATGTGGAATCTTATAAAAAGTCAAACATACAGAGGCATATCTGTAAATATAAATAAATAAAACAGTGGTTACCAGGGGCAGGGAGCTGTAGGGGAGGAAATGGTGAAGTGTAGGTCAGAGGATACAAAGTAGCTCACGCCTGTAATCCTAGCACTCTGGGAGGCCGAGGCGGGTGGATTGCTCAAGGTCAGGAGTTCGAAACCAGCCTGAGCAAGAGTGAGACCCCGTCTCTACTATAACTAGAAAGAAATTAATTGGCCCACTAATATATATCGAAAAAATAGCTGGGCATGGTGGCGCATGCCTGTAGTCCCAGCTACTCAGGAGGCTGAGGCAGGAGGATCGCTTGAGCCCAGGAGTTTGAGGTTGCTGTGAGCGAGGCTGACGCCAGGGCACTCACTCTAGCCTGGGCAATAAAGTGAGACTCTGTCTCAAGAAAAAAAAAAAAAAAGTAGCAGATATGTAGGATCAATGAATCTAGAGATCTAATGCACAATATGAGGACTAAGGTTAATCAAATTGTATTAGGGATTTTTGTGAAATAAGCAGATTTTAGTTGCTTTTGTCAGAAAAAAGTAACTGTGAGATGATAGATATGTTAAACTGCTTCACTATAGCAACTGCTTTACTATCTATAACATGATGTTGCAAACCTCAAATATACACAAGAAATTTTAAAAAAGAAAAGAAGGGACAGAGGCAAGATCTGTGGATTACATAAGACTTAAAAGATAGACCAGGCCGGGCTCGGTGGCTCACGCCTGTAATCCTAGCACTCTGGGAGGCCAGAGGTGGGAGGATCGTTCAAGGTCAGGAGTTTGAGACCAGCGTCAGCAAGAGTGAGACCCCCATCTCTATTTAAAAATGAAAGAAATTAATTGGCCAACTAAAAAAATATATATATAAAAAATTAGCCGGGCATGGTGGCACATGCCTGTAGTCCCAGCTACCAGGGAGACTGAGGCAGGAGGATCGCTTGAGCCCAGGAGTTTGAGGTTGCTGTGAGCTAGGCTGACACCAGGGCACTCTAGCCCAGGCAACAGAGTGAGACTCTGTCTCAAAAAAAAAAAAAAGAATATATATATATATCAGGCTGGGTGCAGTGGCTCATGCTTGTAATTCTAGCACTCTGGGAGGCCAAGGTGGGTGGATTGCTCAAGGTCAGGGGTTCAAAACCAGCCTAAGCAAGAGTGAGACCCCCTCTACTAAAAAAATAGAAAGAAATTAATTGGCCAACTAAAAATATAAAAACAAAAATTAGCTGGGCATGGTGGCGGATGCCTATAGTCCCAGCTACTCGGGAGGCTGAGGGAGCAGGATTGCTTGAGCCCAGGAGTTTGAGGTTGCTGTGAGCTACTAGGCTGACACATGGCACTCTAGCCTGGGCAACAGAGTGAGACTCTGGCTCAAAAAAAAAAAAAAAATATATATATATATATATATCTATATATACACACCAAAATTTTAAAAGTGTGCCTAGAAGAAGCTCATTTGAATAAAAAGAAACATAAAAAATGCAAAGAAGAGATTTCCATACAAGTCAAGATAGCAGTTGGTTACAGGGAGAAGGTGGAGATTGTGGTCCTGACGGGGACATTCTATGGTGGGTGGCAAAGTTCTGTTTTTCAGCTGGTTGATGGTTATGAGGGGCTCACCGAATAATAGTTCATTAAGCCATACATTTGTTTTATGTGTTTTGCAATATCTGATTTCTTTTACAATAGAAAATATTTTTAAACAATTCCTCTGGACATATTACATGGATTCATTCAATGAATATTTACTGAGTGCCTACTATGTACCAGGTGCTGTGCATATAAGGAAAAAGGGTGCTGCATTTGTCAGAGAGTTGGTTAGCTCGCAGGGTGAGGAAAGAACCTCAGACACAGAGATATTAAGTAATTGAGGGAGGAAGGCAGGGGTCCATGTTTGAAGTCCAACATCAAGTCCCAGATGTGGGGAGGGGGGCATCAAAGTAAATAAGAGATGAGTGGAGGGGTCTGGACCTCAGAAGTTCAGAGATGGGTTGGGAGGTAGACAGCACAAAGGATGGAGGTGAATAGTTCAGCACAGAGGGTGCAAGAATGTGAGGACCTGTAAGCTGCCCTCTTTTCTTACTGAGGAGATGGTTACAATTTATAAGTGTAGGATTGATGGCTGAAAGTGGCTGCACTGGACTCCACATTCTCTCCCCAGGCCTTCTGTGCTGGGCAGGTCATGAACAGTTCAGGACAGGCTGTGAAAGGAGCCTGAGTCAAGAGGATCTAGAAAGCAGAATCACTATGCAAACACGTATCCACAACAGTAACTTAGGGAAACAAGACAAAAACAAAGGTGGATTGGCTGGGCACAGTGGGTTGCCTGTAATCCTAGCATTCTGGGAAACCGAGGCAGGCGAATCGTTTGAGCTCAGGAGTTTGAGACCAGCTTGAGCGAGAGCAAGACCCCATCTCTACTAAAAATAGAAAGAAATTAGGTGGACAACTAAAAATATATATATATAGAAAAAATTAGCCGGGCATGGTGGCGCATGCCTGTAGTCCCAGCTACTTGGGAGGCTGAGACAGGAAGATTGCTTGAGCCCAGGAGTTTGAGGTTGCTGTGAGCTAAGCTGGGCAACAGAGCGAGACTCTGTCTCAAAAACACACACACACACACACACAAAAAAAAAAAAAAAAAAAAAAAAAAAAACAAGGGGGGATTGAATTGAAAGTCTGACTTGAATTTGAAATCTGATTTCTACTTTTGACTTTCTGTGTGACCTTGAGAAAATAACTCAACTTCTGCAAACTTCAGTCCTGTTATCTGCAAATGGAGATAGTGAGCCTTGCCCCATCTCCTTTGGTATAATAGTAGTGAACCAATGAGAAACAGATGACAAAACATTATAAATTTGAAAGTAACTCATAGGCTGGGTGTGGTGGCTCACGCCTGTAATCCTAGCACTCTGGGAGGCCAAGGCGGGTGGATCATTTGAGCTCAGGAGTTCGACACCAGCCTGAGGAAGAGTGAGATCCCGTCTCTACCAAAAATAGAAAGAAGTTAATTGGACAGCTAAAAATATATAGAAAAATTAGCTGGGCGTGGTGGCGCATGCCTGTAGTCCCTGTAGCTACTCAGGAGGCTGAGGCAGGAGGATTGCTTGAGCCCAGGAGTTTGAGGCTGCTGTGAGCTAGGCTGATGCCAGGGCACTCTAGCCCAGGCAACAGAGTGAGACTCTGTCTCAAAAAAAAAAAAAAAAAAAAAAAGAAAGCAACTTATAAAATGATAGTGTTACTGGTGGCCCCCAGGGTGCATGGCACCACTTGCCCTGGGAAAATTGCTTCTCCCCTGCTGGAGCCCACATCCCTTCACTGCACAATGATGAACTCTGAGGGCTTTTCCAGTTCTGACCATCAAAAGATCTGTTTCCCATCAGCCTTTCCTGCCACAGCCACCAAGCTGACTCATTACTACCCCACCAGTATCATCTCCAACAACAAAACCCTACAATGTCCTGTAACCTGTGGAAAAGTGTTTGTGCTCATTTCTAGAATCTGAGGGAGGCTAAAACTGAACTCCTTCCGGAAGGTGTGTCTAAGTCACAGGCTTGTTCATTTATATGGAACCATCAGAGGAACAATGGAATCCTAACCTTCTGAGAGTAAAATCTACACATTGTTCTCACCTTAAGACAAACTCATTTGCTGATTTAACAGTTTACAAACAGTTTCTCTTTTGTTTCTTAATGGAGACTGACCCACCAGAGTAAACATAGGTGCAAGGACCTGTAAGGTTGAGGTGGGTCCTGTGCAAAGGACACAATATCTGGAGAAGAGAGATTGAGACTTGAATCTGAATTTCCCGGTTACAGTCAAATTGTGTCTTCCCCCCTCAACACACACAAAATTCATATGTTGAAGTCCCAGCCCCACAGTATGACCTTATTTGGAAACATTAACAGTGAAAGCAAGGTAATTAGGGCGGGCCCTAATTAAATATGACTGATGTCCTTATAAAAAGGAATAATTGAGACACAGAGATTCATAAAATGAAGACACTGGGAAGAGACACAGAGAGAAGGCCATCTACAAGCCCAGGAGAGTGGCCTGGAACACATCCTTCCCTCACAGCCCTCACAAGGAACCAACCCTGCCGACACGTTAATTTTAGACTTACAGCTTCCAAAACTGACAGACAATACATTTCTCTTATCTAAGCCACTCAATTTGTGCTACTTTGTTACAGCAGCCCTAGGAAACTAATAAGCTCTGCATTTGAATCACCTGGAAGAACTTCTACTTCCAGCCACACTAGTGTACCTGGCATTGAACTTGTCCCCTACTCATAAAACCTACTAGAAAACTAGATCAAACAAATATATGAGACAACTGCTCTCAGACATTGGATGGCAGTCAGTGCAAGGCTGTGGCCTCTATGACAAGGAAAACAAAAGAGGTGAGCCCTAGGACTACCCTGGCTTTTAGCCTGTAATCACATTCTTGACCATGGCAATCTCACAGAGTTGAGAGAATAGAGAGCAGAATTCTGGGTGGTTAAGGGAGTTGCAATTTGCAAGAAAAAGGACCAGAGAGAAGGGAGCTATGTAGAGAAAGAGCTGCAGAAATCTACACTGGGGTTCTCCCATGAGACTTTGGCTGAATACTAACATGCACAGGTGCAAAGTGAAACACCATGAGGCAAATTCAAAAACAACTACTGGGGACACACAAACTGCATAACTACTAGAGCTCATACAGAACTGGGAGATGTTTGGGTTCTTCTAATCAGCCAGAATGGAGAGACCTGTAACATTTAATAGAGACTAGTCTCAAGGTGGACCATTTCAGCAATGAATTCCTGAGAACCACTTAAAGAACATGATGAGATGATCAGTAGCTGCAACACTGGAAAGATGGCGGAGCAAGAGGAAAGGAAAAAAAATCCCTTTGGTTCCAGAAAAATCTCCTGAAAAAGAGGAAGGCTTACCAAGCCCTCAAAGCCACCCGGGCAAAGCAGGCACTTTTGGCAAAGAAGGAGCAGAGGAAAGGAAAAGGGCCCAGGTTTAAGCGACTGGAATCGTTTCTACATGATTCCCGGTGGCAGCAATGCAACAGGGTGCATCTCAGACGACTAGAAGTAAAATCTCATGCCTTGAAGTTGCCGGATAAACATTCCTTGGCCTTTGTTGTAGTACGCATCCAAAGGATTAATGGGGTGAGCTCACTGGTGCAAAAGACCATCGGGAGACTTCTCCTAAAAAAAATTTTCAGTGGTGTCTTTGTTAGAGTCACCCCACAGAGCCTAAAATTGCTGCCTATGGTGGAACCTTATGTGACCTGGGGATTTCCAAATCTGAAGTCTGTCCGGGAACTCATCTTGAAACGTGGACAAGCCAAGGTCAAGAATAAGACCATCCCTCTGACAGATAACACAGTGATTGAAGAGCACCTGGGGAAGTTTGGTGTCATTTGCTTGAAAGACCTCATTCATGAAATTGCCTTCCCGGGGAAGCATTTCCAGGAGATCTCATGGTTCTTGCATCCTTTCCAACTCTCAGTGGCCAGTCATGCTACCAAGAATAAAGTGGGCTTTCTCAAGGAGATGGGCTCACCCGGCTACTGAGGTGAACACATCAATCAGCTCATCCGCTAACTGAACTAAACCCAGAATATCTGAAAGCACAGTGCATTGAGAGCATGTGTTTTTGAGTTTTGGAATTATGAAGTATCTTCAGAGAAGATTATTTTCACTCTATCTTCAAAAACAAAGGGAAGAGTCAGGGAAAAGACAGTCGGTTATGCTCATGGCAGGAACCTCTCATCACAGTCCAGTTCAAAGGAAAAATTCCAGTGTGTTCCACTTTGGCTGCTGCCACCTCTGAAATCACATTCCATGGAGAAAGGAGTCCTGCTTTGTCAGATTTCTATCCTGAGGTGTTAAACATTGGTGACTGAATGACTCAAGCATGTGTATGATGATCCCTAAGACTCCTGCAACAGTGGTCCGAGTCCAAATGCATACTTGAATCTGGGTATTCCCAGGGCTTTGTTTTGAAAAGATTTGAAATACAATTGGGAAGGAGAACGCAAAACTCAGCTGTCTCTTTGAATCCATGTCCCAAGTTTTCAGTGATGGCTTTGAGAGCTCTCAGACATGGCTGGCTCTAAGTGCATCTGGTGGCTTTTTTATCCTAGCCTGCAACCAGTTTAGTCCCTTTCTCTAGTTCAGGATTTGAGAACAAATGACCCCTTTGATGGGTATACGCATATACTCAAACTTTTGCTTATAATTTGTGCATAGACTCTTCTCTCCATGGACCTTTGCACTTCATATGAGGAAGTCCTGCTTTTCCCAGGATTGGTCACCCAAGCCCTGATCTTTCTAGTCTCTGGTTCCATTGTCTTGTGGAAGAGCAAAGCTAACCAAGATAGCTTTTTCCCTTCACAGTGGCAGATTGTGTTGCTCCTTGCACTGTCAGTCTGGGAAATGCCCACCATTTCTCCCCCTTCCCCGCCCCTCCCCTCCTGGGGGTTCAGGATGGGATTTTCTGGTTTCTCTGAAGATCATCTTCCTCCTTAAAACCAAGCTCAGGAAGGAACGAACCATTTTCTTGGTCTGGCATGGATGAACTTAGCGCTATTTGGCTTTTTAGGCATCTGGCAGGCAGCTAAATTGGCCTTTTTCTTTCATATTCTGGACTCCAGAAGTATTGCCCTTTGTCCTGCTGGTACTGTCGTAGACTAGCAATAGGCTTTCTGAGGATGTTAGCCTTAAAGAAGTCAGTCTGATACTGCTTGTGTTTTTTCATCAGTGTCCACTTCTAAGCAGGCCTTCACTTAGTTGCCTCAGCTTGCCATCTGAGCAATTGGTGAAGATGTGCCAGGCCTAGGTTAAATTTGGAAATAGGCTTGACCAGTTTGTTCCTGGTCCTTTCGGGTCAGGTTTGCTACAATATTGGCTCATGGGGCCCTCAAACATAGCTGTGAAATTGAGAGGTATAACATGCCTTAAAATGTGCCAGGTTATGAGGTAATTAATTAGGTTGGTTGGCTCCATAGTTAACCTGTCAGCAATAGATGTTATAGATGTTACTCTTATATTTTAAAACATTGTGAAATCAGATTACTTTAAAACGATGTATGGTACCCTAAAATCAAAGTCTGGAAAAAAAAAAAAAAAAAAGAAAACGATGTATGGCAAAGTCCATGGGGAAAAAAGCAGTTGTGAGTATGGAAGCCCAGGGCTTAGATCCCTGCTGTCTTATACTAAATATGGGAATGGTGTTTCCATTCTTGCCTGTGAAATGGAGCTAATACCTTCTAGCATGTCTGCCTCACATGGTGGTTAAAAGAATTGAGTAAAATAATAGTTTGTAATTTATAATTCTAGGCTGGGAACGGTGGCTCACGCATGTAATCCTAACACTCTGGGAGGCCAAGGCAGGCGGATTGCTCCAGGTCAGGAGTTCGAAACCAGCCTGAGCAAGAGCGAGACCCCGTCTCTACTATAAATAGAAAGAAATTAATTGGCCAACTAATATATATATATATATATATATATATATATACATATATATAGAAAAAATTAGCCGGGCATGGTGGCACATGCCTATAGTCTCAGCTACTCGAGAGGCTGAGGCAGGAGGATTGCTTGAGCCCAGGAGATTGAGGTTGCTGTGAGCTAGGCTGACGCCACGGCACTCACTCTAGCCTGGGCAACAAAGCGAGACCCTGTCTCAAAAAAAAAAAAAAATTATAATTCTATATAAATAAAAGGTTATCACAAAAAAGAAATAAAGAAC
Organism: Microcebus murinus; assembly: GCF_040939455.1. Taxonomy (NCBI): domain Eukaryota; kingdom Metazoa; phylum Chordata; class Mammalia; order Primates; family Cheirogaleidae; genus Microcebus; species Microcebus murinus. The sequence continues at coordinate 951,689 of NW_027438951.1, read as the reverse complement.
ATGATGAAATATATGAACCTTCTCTCATCAGAAACATGAATGTATGTGTGTGTGTGTGTGTGCACGCACACACACACTGTTCTGGACCCCCTGCTCTTACCGAACTACATACACTCTCCCTTAGTAATGGCCTCATTCAGTCTCATTTCCCTTAACTACCATCTATTTGATTAAGACTTACAAAATCATGTTTTCAACCTGGATCTTTCCCATGAACTTCAGACCCATAAAACAAACCATCTAACTGACATCTCCACTTATGTATCTCAATTTCTAAATACAAAAACCTTGGAGTGATCCTTGCTTCTATTCTCCATACCCAAACCATTATAAAGTTCCATTGACTATACTTTCAAAACATTCCAAATGACCACCAATGCCCCATAATCCCCCTGGTCCAAGTCACCATGGTCTCTGGCCTGGATAATTGAAACAATAATATTAATATATTATTTTTAATGTATCGGGAAGTGGGGGCTTCCCGATATGTTAATAACAAAATCCAAACTCTTTAACCTAGAAATCCCCATGTGAACTGGCCCTGCCACTTCATCTCACTTCATCTCAACAACTCTCTTGCTATTCCACACTGGTCTTTTTGCTGTTCCTGAACATATAAAAATCTCATCTTCATCTTGAAGCCTTTGCCCTGTTTGTTCCTTCTTCTCAGAATACTCTTTCACCAGATCTTTCCAACGCTGTCATTCAGATCTCAGCTTCCTGTCACTGAGACCTCAGCTTAATTGTCACCTCCTCAGGGAGACTTTCTCTGATCATCCAAATTAAAGTGGCCAGCCACAGTCATTCTCCACATCACCCTATCTTAATTTCCTATATACCACTTCTCAATGCCTGGTGTTTTTCTTTCTTGTTTGTTTGAGGTTTACTGCCTGTTTCCCTGCCCATACCTACCCTGACACACACTAGAATGTGAGCTCCTGGGCAGCAGAAGCCTTGTCTGTCTTGATCACTGCTTTTTTCTCTGGATCAATTAGTGCCTGCCACATAATAGGTGCTCAGTAAACACTTGTTGAATGAATGAATTCCACACATGATTTCATGGTGTTATAGAAGCAGGTTTAAAACACTACTCTTTAGAAACATGACTAGTTTTGTGGTTTGCAACAAACCTAATCACCAGGATTTACTCATCACATATTTATGTGCTAGGAACCAGGAATACAATGGTGAACCAGATGGACACAGTCTCTGAGCTGCCAGGCAAGGCTTGGTACTGGACTTTTACCTCAAATCCAGACATTGCTACAGCATGTTGTTCAGTATTAAACTGGGGTATGAGAGTGATCAGCTAATGACTTGCCAGAGCATATGTAAGATGAGCATTTATCAGTTAGACTATCAAGGCTGAAATTTAAAATGAACAAAGCTTAGAGGTTTGGCCACTTTATTCTCACACTCAATTCTATTTGCACAGTAAAATAAACTTGGCTAGGTTATAGCAAGTTTCACTTCTTTGGCTCCATAATTCACTCCAATAAAATTGAAGGGCCCCTTCTGGATTGTATCCATTGTCGAAAGACACTGAAATGAATTAGAAACATCTTGAAAGTCTCTGAGGCTGTACAGAGACACCTCTGACTTAAACTGCCTTTCTGACCAGAGTGATTACTGTCCCTTTGTTTCAGCGGAATTGGCCCCCTGCTCCCTCTGCACTGGTGAAATCTCAAAGCTATGAAATCATTTCCTTCACATGTGCACAGGATGGGTCAGCAACCTGCCTTCATAGCCAGGCTTTCCAACTCAGGCTGAGGGAGCAGAACCTATATCTATCTGTATGTGGAGCTCTAGGTCTTTTTTTTTTTTTTTTTTTTTTTTTTTTGAGACAGAGTCTCACTTTGTTGCCCAGGCTAGAGTGAGTGCCGTGGTGTCAGCCTAGCTCACAGCAACCTCAAACTCCTGGGCTCAAGCAATCCTCCTGCCTCAGCCTCCCAAGTAGCTGGGACTACAGGCATGTGCCACCATGCCCGGCTAATTTTTTCTATATATGTATTAGTTGGCCAATTAATTTCTTTCTATTTATAGTAGAGACGGGGGTCTCGCTCTTGCTCAGGCTGGTTTCGAACTCCTGACCTCGAGCAATCCGCCCGCCTCGGCCTCCCAGAGTGCTAGGATTACAGGCGTGAGCCACCGTGCCCGGCGAGCTCTAGGTTTTGATCCTTCAATTCTGCTGTCATTTCAGCAATAGCAGTTTTTGATTTAACTTCCAGAAGGAACTATGTGGGCTTCTTCCCCACCTGACCCATGGATGAGCTTCATACTGTCCTGATCAGGAGCATCTGGAGCTCCAGAATTTTGGTGCTCAGATTCTGATTGCTTAGAGTTGTTGGTCTCCTGAGCTGCTTCTGCAGTGGCCTTATTGGCTAGGCTACAAGAGATGCCTCAGATTAGGGAACGACAAAGAGGAAAAAATGTTGCTAAGAACCCACATGGACCAATTGTGAAAAGCTTTCAAGTTGAGTGTCAATTGGCCTGATAAAGGATTTCTCATGGCCTGGCGTGGTGGCTCACGCTGGTAATCCTAGCACTCTGGGAGGCCGAGGCAGGCGGATTGCTCCAGGTCTGGAGTTTGAAACCAGCCTGAGCAAGAGCGAGACCCCATCTCTACTACAGAAAGAAATTAATTGGCCAACTAATATATATAGAAAAAATTAGCCGGACATGGTGGTGCATGCCTATAGTCCCAGCTACTCGGGAGGCTGAGGCAGTAGGATTGCTTTAGCCCAAGAGTTTGAGGTTGCTGTGAGCTAGGCTGACGCCACAGCACTCACTCTAGCCTGGGCAACAAAGCGAGACTCTGTGTCAAAAAAAGGATTTCTCACTATTACATATGAAGAGAGGCACAAAGTTGGAATGGAACTAGTTTGGGGAGCAGTTGGAGTTACAAGCAGGAAACAGAAACCCTAGAAATCAAGCCATAGTCAATGAACATCAATCAACTAGTTTCCAACTCTCCCTGGGACCTCAGCCTGTGTTGACCAAGATTGTATGCTATGGGATGGCAGGAATGTCACCTATGTTGGTCCCCAAAGTACTTCTAACACCTTTAACAGTCTTGGCTTATAATACATACTTGTTGGAGACTAAGACCCTCCACATTCCAACGACTTGTCCTGACTTGTCCTACGCATGAAAAATAGCCTAAGATGAAAATAGCACCCAGCCCTCTAGCTATAGTTCAGAGAAGAATGCATAACAGCTTTCGGTGCCATTGAGATGCTGATTGGGGCTGATTAGCCCACACTCAAGCCTCATCATCCCCCCACTCTATTTTTCTGTTTCTACTTCCTTGTTTTCTGTATATAAAACCTACTAAAAATCCAAGTAAAGTAGACCTTGACAACCATCTGCTTGGTCTCGTTTCTTTCTCTCGCCCATCTCTTTCAGGCACGGTCCCCCTCGCCCCCGCGAGTAACAGAAGGTCCCGCGGGCCGGGACACATACTCAACACATTATTGTCTGAATGACCGACTGAAGTGAGTGTGGCTATAAAACACAAGAGATCTTTGTGATCAAACAGTTCTGTATATTGATTTCATTGGTAGTTACATGAATCTACACAGGTGATGAAATTGCATAGAGCTATACATGCACACATGAGTGCACACACAATGGGTGACACCTACAATAGCTCTCAGATGGTATCGATGTCATTTGCTATCTGTGAGACTGAAGTAGAGCTGTGCACCCTGTAAAGTACAAAATGGACTCAATGTTCTTGTTTCTAAAAAAACATTTATCAAATACCTACTGTGGACCAAGCCTATATTCTAGGGCAGGGTTAGGGTTAGGGTTAGGGTGATTGATACAACCCAGGCCGTGCTCCTATGATGCTCACAGTGGTCCAGTGAACCAAGCACTGGGCCAAGTACTAATATGGAATATACCACATGGACAACTTCATAACCATCAGGAGGCTTAGAGTAACAGAGGGTAAAGCTAGAGAGGTGGCAGTGGCCAGATGATGGAAGACAAGTTGTGGGTAGAATTGATAGGACTGGGTCACCAATTGCATGTGGACAATGAGGGAGATGAAAGAGTCCAGGCTGAATCACAGGCTTCTGGTTTGCAATTAACAGATAATATTACTGTGTAACACGTTATGAAGGCCCTCATGGAACAAGGGCAAATGAACGTTCATTGATGGCACTCCTTTCTCGTACACATTTATCAACTTACATTCATAATTTTGTGAAGTGGTCAAGGCAGCTACTATCCTAGTTTTCCAGAAAAAGAAACTGATACTCAGATGAAATGGCTTGCTCATTGACTCACAGTGAATCTGAACCCAAGTATCATGGCTCCCCATTCAGTGTTCAAGAACGTTGTTTCAAATTAGTTGAAATTAAAGAAGAGAGAAAATAGAGGCACAGCAGGAAGAGGGTACATGCCCATTCAAGTTGGTTGGTGACCCTTCACAATAGCTTAAAACTTTACTAGGCAGGTTTGTAAGCTTGTGACTCCTACCACACTCTGCAGTTTACTGGAGGGTATTTGGAGGAAAACAGTTATGGGTTAGGGTACTTTTAGCACTGTTCCATCACATGGAACTGTCAAAGTTGTTTCCTCTGATTTAGCTCTGTATCCCAAAGTTGAATATTTCTGTCCCTTCATGTACAAACATTCTTCTTTGGAGTCCAGAAGACACAGAGGGGAAAAAAGGAAATAATAATAAGATTTGCTATTGTCTGACTTACTGACTTTTCATTCTTTGTACATTCTTCACTATCTCTATTCCTCTGACTATGAACAAGTTTCCCCTACAGTGTATTTCTGGTTCTTGTGTTGCCATTGACATATACTTAGTAAATGCTAGCTAGTGTTAGAAAACCTAACAACTCAATTACTGACTGCCATTTGTAAGGCCCCAAAGAATCCTGGATGTGGTCCAATAACGTGAAACAACAACTTAGAGATTTTCGGTAACTTCCCAAGACCTGCTCCTCTAAACCAAGATCCCCATCACTTCCCAGTGGTTACACCTTGAACACAATCAGGAAGTTTGGGGTGTGTTTATGTGTTGCAAAAGGTGAACATTATTGAAGAAACACAGTTCTGCTTCTATTTTCTGCTGAGCTTTACTCAGGAGGGCCCTTTCCCTCCGCCTTCTACTTCCTTGCCAAGGGGGACCACAAAGGCCATGGGACCCAAGGACAGGGGGTTGGGAATTTCCAGAAGCAGGTTACACTGGTCCTCTCTGTCCTGGCTCAGTGCCACTGGCCCTGGGATTGCTGGTGACTTTTCAGCCTGATGGCCTGTAACCTTCTGCTCCCTGCCAGATAGAGTTGGGACTTGTCCCAGGCATGGAATAACTTCCTGTGATTGTCCTGAAGATGGCCTAGCCCACAGGATCTGCTCCATAGCTTGTCAACAGAGGGAAAAAAACCTGTATTTCTGCAGTGTGATGGGCCCTGGAAGGAAGAATCCTGAGGAAAAATGTTCATCCATACTACATGACATGGACTTGACCTTCCTCATATATTGTCAACCTAAATGCCACTGACTATCCTGGCTGGTTTCTCATTAGTTCTTTTGTGGCAGAATCTTAGAGGTCATTAGGATCAGCTAATCTTATCTGCAGGTTTCACAAACCTGGGAGAGTCACTGATAAATTAGGTACCTGAGCTGGGCGCGGTGGCTCACGCCTGTAATCCTAGCACTCTGGGAGGCTGAGGCGGGCGGATTGCTCAAGGTCAGGAGTTCGAAACCAGCCTGAGCAAGAGCGAGACCCCGTCTCTACTATAAATAGAAAGAAATTAATTGGCCAATTAATATATAGAGAAAATTAGCCGGGCATGGTGGCGCATGCCTGTAGTCCCAGCTACTCGGGAGGCTGAGGCAGAAGGATTGCTTGAGGCCAGGAGTTTGAGGTTGCTGTGAGCTAGGCTGACGCCACGGCACTCACTCTAGGCTGGTCAACAAGCGAGACTCTGTCTCAAAAAAAAAAAAAAAATTAGGTATCCGGATCAGAATGGAAAATGGTGGGTTGGAATAAGGGGTTCACACCAACTGAGGAATTAACAATTATCTTAAACTCTACTAAGTTCTCAGATAGACTAAGTATCAGAAGTGCAATGGAAACACAAAGGAGGTAATCAAGTCTGGATGAAGTTTCAAGGAAGGTTCAACACAGAGGAGCAGAGCTCACTAGACCAAAACTGTTGAGGGGAGGCTCTTCTAAGCAGAGGTACTTGCAAAGGCATGAAAACATGAGGATAAACTTTCTAACATACTCTCACTCCAAAGTGTTAGGTATAAATAGTGGTAGTGGTTACACAACATTATGAAGGTACAGTATTTCATGCCACTGAACTGTACCCTTACAAATGATTAAAAAGGTAAATATTATTTTATGTATATATATTTTTTTTTTTTGAGACAGAGTCTCACTTTGTTGTCCAGGCTAGAGTGAGTGCCATGGCGTCAGCCTAGCTCACAGCAACCTCAAACTCCTGGGCTTCAGCGATCCTCCTGCCTCAGCCTCCCGAGTAGCTGGGACTACAGGCATGCGCCACCATGCTCGGCTAATTTTTTACATATATCAGTTGGCCAATTAATTTCTTTCTATTTTTATAGTAGAGACGGGGTCTCACTCTTGCTCAGGCTGGTTTTGAACTCCTGACCTTGAGCAATCCGCCCGCCTCGGCCTCCCAAGAGCTAGGATTACAGGCGTGAGCCACAGCGCCCGGCCATGTATATTTTTTAACACAATAAAAGTAATGAAAAATGTTATCCTCATACCAATGGTGTCTCCTGGGGACACTCCCCACTGCCGAAGCTGAGTACACAGGTATGAGGGCTCCTGGGACTACCTCCAAAATATGCAACAGAAATAATAGCTAACATATGTATCCCAGGAATTGTTCTAAGTGCTTCCGATGGATAAAACTAAATCATTCAACCCCCATTTAGAATTCATGTGAGGTAATACTCTTTTTATACTATTCTGTAAGTATGCAGAAACTGAGGTGCAGAGAGGTTGCCTAAGGGCAAGAGCACATATGTGGCAGAGGTGGCTTTGAACTCAGATCATCTACTTCAGCCTGGTTCTTAACCCACAGGCTATGTGTGATGTGAAGAAGCTGTCATCCATGGACTAGAGCTATGTAGGTCAAAGAGCTCAGCACGCAAGGAAGGCGAGGCAGTGCATGAGGAGTCAGAGTCGCCACAAAGACAGGAATGAGCTAAATTGACTGGAATTGTGGGAGAGTATTTGCATTAAAAATTCTAGGAAAGGAGAAAAATACAGCATCATTTTGTAAAAATGAGCTTATAATCTACCAAGATGTCCCCTTGTTCTTTTTCCTAAAATACATGAATCTGGAAAGCATTTGGAAAACCTAGTTTCTTGTGTTATTAGATATAAGATGTCTGAGGTTTAATACTGAAGAAAATCTTTCTCAAATGTCCTAGCAGTGCCTGGTGTTTAGAGGGGACTCAGTAAATTGTTGAATTAATTAATAAATCTCTGTCTCATTCCACATATAATCAAGATAAATTCTTCCTGGATTAAAGATTCATATTTAATTTTTTTTTTTTTTTGAGACACAGTCTCACTTTTGTTGCCCAGGCTAGAGTGAGTGCCGTGGTGTCATCGTAGCTCACAGCAACCTCAAACTCCTGGGCTCAAGCAATCCTCCTGCCTCAGCCTCCCGAGTAGCTGGGACTACAGGCATGTGCCACCATGCCCGGCTAATTTTTTCTATATATATATTTTTAGTTGGTCAATTAATTTCTTTCTGTTTTTAGTAGAGACGGGGTCTCACTCAGGCTGGTTTCGAACTCCTGACCTTGAGCAATCCACCCACCTTGGCCTCCCAGAGTGCTAGGATTACAGGCGTGAGCCACCACGCCCGGCCTAAAGATTCATATTTAAATAAAGAAATTATGACAGTGCTGAAAAAAAATAGAGGTGGGCATTTATGAAACACGGGCAGCAGGGAAGGCTTTCTGACATGACACTGCAGCTAGAAAAATAGTGCTATGTATTAATTACTAAAAAGTAGAAATGTCTATTCTTGAAACTCCCAAGTGTTATGTATGAGCCTGCAGGTGGGAGGGAAGAAAAGACATGAGAAGGGAAGGAGTCCCAGCACCCCAGGATCAGTGGGAAATCCAGCCGTCAGCTACAGGCCCAGATGGATTTTTACCAGGTGGTTCATCAGCTCTAAATACTCCTCTGACTGGAGGAAGTTGCCAAAACCACCTACAAGCCTCTGGCCGGCACATAACTTTGTATCAACAGAGGGTGCTCCACGCAGGAGACCACGAGGCACCTGTGCTTACTTAAGCTCCTGTCTCAGCATGGGAGACCAGAGAGCATCTGCCTGCCTACTTATTCCCAGGTACCTGGAGAAGAAAGGAATGTTCTCAATTTCAACTTGGTTTCATTACTTGCTTGGCTCAAAGCACATCTGCTAGAAGGAAGAACCCTTTATTGTTTGTGGTTCCAGGCAAACTCCCTTGGCCTCTGTGCTGCTGACTCAATGCCCTTCTTTTTCTCGCAAGAACACATATGCAAGTCAGGGTTCAGAAAATGATGAAAGAATCAATGAGCACTAGTCCTGAACATATCAACAAGCACACTTGGATGCAATGACACAAACCAGTCTCATTTTCAGTTCAATGTATAAGCATGAACCTCAGGTGAGTCTTGGTGCAAGATGCTCCCTGGTCTTCACCCTCTCTCCCTGTCCTAGGTGAATATTACCTGCCTCCTCTCCCCTCAAGTCCCAATCGTCTTCCCACCACTGCCCCTCTCTGCTTGACTCCTCAGAGTCTAGGAGGGAGGATTATCCCATGCCACCATCCTCTCCTCCCCAAATTAAGGATTTTTCACTGAAATCCTTCAGAAATCCTTCTCTTAGTTTGTTAAAACTGTGCTGTCCCCAAGGGGAGATGAGATATATAACTGATTTAGGGTCTTCCCATACCTTGATTGTACTTTTCCTTCTCAATTTTGGATTCTTTTCATTCCTTTTGATGAGTTTAATGAGAGGAGTTATGCAAATATATACTCAGAAATCTCTATTACTTTCTTTCTGTCATCTTTTTCAGAAACCTCTCTTTTTAAGCTCTGGTAGTCACATAGACCAAAGAAAAAGAGTATCTTGTTTATTCTTTTTTTTTAGACAGAGTCTCGCTTTGTTGCCCAGGCTAGAGTGAGTGCGG
>NW_027438950.1:1385000-1415000 GCF_040939455.1 Microcebus murinus | reverse complement strand
TCCCTCCCTCCCTCCCTCCCTCCCCCCCTCCCTCCTGTTCTCGCTCTGGCTCTACCCTTTCTCTACTCCCACCGCCCTTTTTTCCTTCCTTTTTGTTCCAAACACACGGGTGATGGGGTGCACGTGCACGCGCAATCATCACCCTCAGGAACCCTAATGGGACCTGGGATGACTTTAATGTTTTTCTCCCCTCCCCGCCTCTCCCTCGCCGGCAACGATCACCCGGGCGGCGCGGGCGCTTCGCGGTGTGTTCCTCCGGGACTTTCCTTTTTTCCCCTTTCATTTGATTGATCTTCTCCTTTCCTTTTCCTACCTCCCTGGTTCCCCTTCAACCCTCGCTTCACGTCACACGGGGGATTTGCCGACACACTAGGAGGCACGTATCACGCGAGCTGCTGTCACTTTGTCATGATGTTCTCGCTCCCGCTCCCTTTCACGGCGCTGAGAATGACCTCCTGGGCTCGGCTCGTGTGCCTGCCTGGGAATCGGCTGCTGCGGACGCCATGCCCCCACCCCATCCCAAGTCGACTCCGTGTTGCCCTCGGCCTCCATTGCCTCAGTGCCTTGAGGTCGACCAGATGTCTCTGGCGAATTGGGCCGTAGATGATGGTGGCTATGTGGTCGCTAGGTGTCGCTCTTGGATCAATATTCTCAGTATGACTTTTTCTTTCTTTCTTTCTTTCTTTCTTTCTTTCTTTCTTTCTTTCTTTCTTTCTTTCTTTCTTTCTCTCTCTCTCTCTCTCTCTCTCTCTCTCTCTCTCCCTCCCTCCCTCCCTCCCTCCCTCCTTCCTTCCTTTCTTTCTTTTTAAAGCCAGTGAAATTTACTAGTGGGGCATTGAATACCAACTTGAATGACACTAATGTGAATAAGTTCTGATGACTACCACTGGACCAGCCTTTTTTTCTATCTTTTTTTTTCCCCTTTTTTTAATGACCAAGACTGATGATGAACACTGCCTGCCTCTCTTACTCCACAGAGCTGATGGGTGAAGACCCCAGAGTGTGGCCTAGGCGGGACGTGTCTCCGTATTACAAAAACATTACTTCACTTTCATCTCCTGCACCCCACCCACACCCCACACCCCACAACCGCGACGCGGAACGGTGGTGATATGTATCTCCTCATCGACATCTTATGATTTATGGGACGGGGCCGGAGGAAATACTGGTCCTGTAGAAACACTCCCTCGCTCCACCAGTGGCTCTCTCGGCCAACTAGGGTCCTTCCTTGCGTCCCAGAACTTTATTCTGCTCTCCCTTCTGGTGGGTAGTAGTGCCGTAGTAGTATGGCGGCGGCGCTATAATTCTTCTATATCTTTTTCGGGGTGTGTGTGTGGGGGGGGGGAATTTTAACTTTTTAAATGTATCACTGTAAAAACCAAAGATGCTAGCACTCTGGGAGGATCGCTCGACCTCAGGAGTTCGAGACCGGCCCTAGGCAGAGTGAGACCCCCGTCTCTACTAGAAATAGAAAGAAATCGGCCAAACGACTAAACGTAGAAAACCTTACTTGGGCACGGTGGCGGCGTGTGCCTGCGGGCCCGGCTACCTGGGTGGCCGAGGCAGAAGGATCGCTCCAGCCTAGGAGTTTGAGGTTGCCGTGAGCCGGGCTGACGCCGCGGCACTCTAGCCAGCCCGGGCGACGCGGCGACGCTCTGTCTCAAAAAACAAACAGACGGACACACGGAAAACAAAAACAAACATGATTTCATCGAGCTGTCCTTCCGCGGGATAGGGATGAATGACACTCAAAGGCCAAGGGGGAGGGGGAAGGAATCCTAGATGTTTTCCCTTTCGAGGCGATCGGAAGGAAGGCCAGCGTCTGGGTGTTTCCGTACACACCGCTCGTGTAAAATGGAAACCGTGAAGAATAAAAAGCGAAACGTGAAGCGTGGAGCCCGCCCGCCGGATGGTCCGTGGCAAGTGCGAGAGGATGGCTTTTTTAATTGCTCTCGTTCTCGTTCCACGATTTTAGTATGCGTTATTGATACATCGACTGTCTGCCGATGGAGAAGAAGCCAGACTCACTCTGTCGATGGAACGTCCCCGACCGCGGCCCGGAGAGCCCCACCGGAAGCCCCACCGGGAACCCCACAGCCCTTGAGCGAGTGCTCTCCCCGTGGTTGGGTTACAGCTTGCTTTTCTATGTTTCAGGGAGATGAGAATTATGTGTAAAGTCATCGAATGTGGGAATGTGGACCTCGGTTTGGCCCCAAAAGGCGAGACGTCTCCGAGCCGGGGATGACACGGTTTAAACTGGTAGTCGGATCCCTCGGTAACGGGTTAAGAAAGTGAAGCTTTCTCTAAACGCCTCCGATGTCTGCACAGAAGGAAGTCTGTTCACCTTAGACAAGCCACTCACTCGCGGGACCTGTTAAGGAAGTGGATGACCTGGGCCTGTGATGGGAGCTCCGTCTTGGAGGTAGTCTCCAAGGCGGGCTGATGAGTTACAAAGGACATCTTCGAGAAAGGAGGGGACGTGACCGGCCAGTTCTGACCTGCCTTCTCATGGGCAACAAATCAGCCTTTTAGGGTCTTTCTAGGGTCCCGGGGGAATCGGCACGTTCAGCCTGCTGGGGAGGGGGGGGGCGGTTAGATTAAGATTTTAATTCATGTCCCAACCTGTGTCGGTGGCGGTGGCGCGGCATCGGCATCGGCATCGGCATCGGCATCGGCGAGAGCGGCGGCGGCGGCGGCGGCGGCGGGAGCGGCGGGAGCGGCGGGAGCGGCGGGAGCGGCGGGAGCAGTTGTCATCTTCTTCATCACCGTCATCGCCTCCATAAAAACACCGAATGATGTCTCTCTATCCACGAAAGGTGTCAGTTTGCCTCCAGATGATAAAGGAGCCTTTCTCTAGGTCGGGCGATGGAGTTTTCCAAGTCTGCGCTTGATCCTGGTGATGCCACACCCACCACCTTTATAGCCACCGGCGGGGTCGGCCATCCCGCCAAGCCTCACCTACCACGCTTGGGCAACTATCCGGCCAGGAACGGTTGAGCCCTGGTGGCTTCCCTCCTGTTTGTCCCTGCTCCTAACTTAGGACCGACGGGAGGGGTCCTCGCATAGTATGCGCTTCTTCCAGCCGGCCTGCATTCGGCTTCCTCAAGCGTGCCTCCCGCCTCCCGCCTCCCGCCTCCCTCCTCCCGTCAGGGCCTGCCTCTTTCCTCTTGCCACCTCTTCCCAGCTTCGCCACTCCTTTGCTTGCCTTACACTCTCTGCCCAGGGCGAAGAAAGTGCCGTCGGTGGAGATGGCGGTGGCAGTGGTGACACTGACTCTCTTGAGAAGAAATGAATGTCTATCTATCTATTTATTTACACACAGGTGCACACACACGGCAAGCAAGCTCACCATATATACCGCTTATTCTCATTTGGGCGATCTTTCTTCACTGATCTCCACAGAGTCCAGTAGCCTACAAAGTAAATAAAGTCCTCAGAATCATACTCACATCCTCATGGTAATATCCATTTCTCTTTCTCTCTCTCTCTCTCTCTCTCTCTCTCTCTCTCTCTCTCTCTCTCTCTCTCTCTCTCTCTCTCTCTCCCTACCTCCCCCCCATATATATATGTGAATTTCTCTCTAAATATAATTTATCTCTCTCTATATATAAATTTTTCTCTCTATATATATAAATATATATTTATATATAAATAAAGTCCTCAGAATATATATAGATAGATAGATAGATAGATAGATAGAGAGAGAGAGAGAGAGAGAGAGAGAGAGAAATTTTTTTTTGAGACAGAGTCTCACTTTGTTGCCCAGGCTAGAGTGAGTGCCATGGAGTCAGCCTAGCTCACAACAACCTCAACCTCCTGGGCTCAAGCAATACTCCTGCCTCAGCCTCCCGAGTAGCTGGGACTACAGGCATGTGCCGCCATGCCCGGCTAATTTTTCTTTCTCTATATATTACTTGGCCAATTAATTTCTTTCGATTTATAGTAGACATGGGGTCTTGCTCTTGCTCGGGCTGGTTTGAACTCCTGACCTCGAGCAATCCTCCCGCTTCGGCCTCCCAGAGAACTAGGATTACAGGTGTGCTGGGCCTGAGAGAAATTTTTATCTCTCCCTCCCTTCTTATCTTTTTTATTCTATCTATAGCATATATATATATATATATATATATATATATATATAGAGAGAGAGAGAGAGAGAGAGAGAGAGAGAGAGAGAGAGAGAAATATTTATCTCTCCCTCCCTGCTTTTTCTGATAAGTTCCTTTTTGTTAATTTTTTATTTTTTATTTTTTATTTTTTTTTTTTGAGACAGAGTCTCACTTTTGGTGCCAGGGCTAGAGTGCTATGGCTTCAGCTTAGCTCACAGCAACCTCAAACTCCTGGGCTCAAGTGATCCTTCTGTCTCAGTCTCCCGAGTAGCTGGGACTACAGACATGCACCACCATGCCCGGCTTATTGTGTGTGTGTGTGTGTGTGTGTGTGTGTGTGTGTGTGTGTGTGTGTGTGTTTAGTTGGCCAATTAATTTCTTTCTATTTATAGTAGAGACGGTCTTGCTCTTGCTCAGGCTGGTTTTGAACTCCTGACCTTGAGCAATCCACCCGCCTCGGCCTCCCAGAGTGCTAGGATTATAGGCATGGGCCACCACGCCCAACCCCTTTTGCTTAATTTTTTTTGTTTGTTTGTTTTTTTTTTGTTTGTTTGTTTGAGACAGAGTCTCACTTTGTTGCCCAGGCTAGAGTGAGTGCCGTGGCGTCAGCCTGGCTCACAGCAACCTCAATCTCCGGGGCTCAGCGATCCTTCTGCCTCAGCCTCCCGAGTAGCTGGGACTACAGGCATGCGCCACCATGCCCGGCTAATTTTTTTTATTGTATATATATTTTTATTTTTCTTTTTTTTTCTTTTTTTTTTTTGTTTTTTTAGACACTTCTTAGAAGTCAAGTATATATATTTTTAGTTGGTCAATTAATTTATTTCTATTTTTGTTAGAGACGGGGTCTTGCTCAGGCTGGTTTCGAACTCCTGACCTTGAGCAATCCGCCCGCCTCGGCCTCCCAAAGTGCTAGGATTACAGGCGTGAGCCACAGCGCCCGGCCCTTAATTTTTAATTATTATGGTACCTAATATTTGTATAGTTTTCGGGTGAGTGACAGGGTCTGTCTCCCTCTATCGAACAGGGTACACTGCATCCTTGGTCACTGCAACCTCAAACACCTGGGCTCCATCGATCCTCTTGCCTCAACCTCACGAGTCTCTAGGACTACAGCCGTTTGCCACCATACTTGCCTGATGCTGCTTCTCTCTCTCTCTCTCTCTCTCTCTCTCTCTCTCTCTCTCTCTCTCTCTCCCCCTCTCTCTCATTAATTTATTTTATTTGATTTTATTTTAGCCTGGTCAAGTGGAGCAGTGGGAGTGGAGAAGAAACAAAGGGATCTGTAACTGGTTCTGATCAATGAGCAATTCTTTCTTTCTTTCTTTCTTTCTTTCTTTCTTTCTTTCTTTCTTTCTTTCTTTCTTTCTTTCTCTCTCTCTCTCTCTCTCTCTCTCTCTCTCTCTCTCTCTCTCTCTCTCCTCCCTCCCTCCCTCCCTCCCTCCCTCCCTCCCTCTCTCTCTCTCTCTCTCTCTCTCTCTCTCTCTCTCTCTCTCTCTCTCTCTCTCTCTCTCGATCTTCTCCAGCTCCTGAACTTGGATGATCCCTGTGCATCGGTCTCCCAACGCGCTAGGACTACAGGAGTGAAGCATAGTGTTCATAGTGTTCCAGGATAACCCTCATAATCTTTATAGGGTACACGTGATGCTTTGTGATACAGGCATACAATGTGAATTAATTGACTCAGGGTAATAGGGGGGATCCGTCACCTCAGGCAGCTAACATTTCTTTGTGTTGGGAACATTCCGATCTTTGGAGTTGTTTCACATTATACCCTACCTGACTGATGGTTCATTCGAGTCACTTTTTGATTTTTGGTTTGGTTTTCTTTTTGAGTCAGAGTCTCACTCTGTTGCCTGGACTAGAGTGCCGTGGCTTCCCAAACCTAGCTTCCCAAGAGGTTCCTTTGGTTTTGCACGTTTCTGTCTGATGACGTGAAAGAAGGAATGGAGACAGAAGTCACCCATGGTTCTATGACATTGGGGAGCGTATTGAACAATGCGGAACAGTGCACGGAAAAATTGTTAAGGCGGTCGGTTTATGAAATATCTGTTTCACTGCAGCTTAAAAACCATTGATGATGCCACACATAAACACACCGGTATATAAAGATCCATGAGCTAAAATGTCCCTCGCGGCCACAGGTGTTGTGGCACAATAACTGGCCATGAACTCCAAATGTCCAACCGGTGGTTAATGGTTAACTAGTTGATGGGCCAGCTAGACTACAAAACAGAGAGACAGAGACACAGAGAGAGAGAGAGAGAGAGAGAGAATAATTCAGGAGTTGGTCACAAACAGAATGTCTCCAGGAGGAAATAAATTTTTCCAGGGAGGGAGCATGTGCCCCAGGCACTGGCTAGCCTCCTCCACCCCCACCCTCACTCTTGCTCAGGCTGGTGTGGAACTCATGACCTTGAGCTGCCCTCCTAACTCGGCCTCCCCGAGTGCTAGGATCACAGGCCTGAGCCACCGCCCTGGACCAGCCAAAATGTTGTTTTGAGCCTCACACAACACAGTAACCAAGGAACCCACCGCCATGATGATGCTTCTTAGGGATCTATTTAGGCCTGGGTTACTTGTGACTCTCACTCAGCCTGCCTCCTTGTGTGTCTGAGGAGAACGGTGTTTGTCACAATGATCTTCACCCTACCGGATGCTTCTGGTAAAATTGACAGGAAATCTTAAGTGTGAGAGCACCGGCTAGACAGAAAATACATGTTCCCGCTCCATTGTTCTTCCTCCTCCTTTCTATCTGAATCTCTGAGCTCGCTTTCATTCACTTCAGATTTTCCAGGGTCTCTGGTTACCTCCTCTCCTTCTCCTCCTCTCGCATTGGGTCTGATGGGAAGGAAAAAAGGAAAAAAAAAACATACCGAAAGAAAGCGGAACAACATCGGTGTCCGAAGACGCCGATCAAACATTGCCCACGAGCCGGCATTCCCTGTGCCAGTAAAGCGGAGAGGGCCGGCCGTCCTGAGGATGTGAGGGGCCCGGACAACATTGGACGGTCACCCCTAAACTGTACAAAGCACACAGACGATGGCACGTGTGATTTCACTAAAGAGAACAATCAGTGACCTCTTTGCCCAGTTTGGCCTTAGCATACGAAAGGGAGGCAGAGGTGGAACAGGATGCTCGATTTTTTTACTCTGGAAACAGATGCTGGGCACTGAACTGACAACACCGGAATTTCTTACCCTCCTGGATATTCACACAGGCTCAGGGGAGGCCAAAATATAAAAACACAGAAAGGGATACTGAGCCTATAAGGTATGCCTAACACTCGGATTTTATGTTCTCTTGCCTTTTCACACCTGAGTGACACACAATAGCAAAGGATGGACACAGGCTTCCAAAAGGGTTGTCTGGGGCCCCTTTCCTTTCTTAACCTTAGAAGACCTTAATTATTTGTGCCCTGATCTGATGTTCAAATTATCCTCGTGGCCAAAGCGTTTGCGTGGCACGTGATAGGGAAAGAAGAGTACACCACCCGAATAGATGAGAAGGAATGGCAGTACTGCTGAAATTCCGAGGAGCACCTATTAGAATCCCAATTAGTCCCTAGGATGAGTTCAAAGAAGAGATCTAAATTTCTGACGCTATGACCCCAAAAGACATTAGATGAAAAAAAAAAAAAATGAAAAACAAAAACAAGAACTCCATCATCCTAGCACTTTGGGAAGCCTGGGTGAGAGGATCGCTGGAGGCCAGGAGTTTGAGGTGGCAGTGAGCTATGATGATGCCACTGTCCTTTAGCCTGGGAACCAGAGTGAGAGCCTGCCAAAAGAAGAGAAAAGAAAAGAAAAAGAGGGGGGGGGGGAGAAGGGGAGAGAGAGAGAGAGAGAGAGAGAGAGAGAGAGAGAGAGATCCATTGCATTTCCTACCCTTTAGGTGACTAGGCCTCAGCAGGGTGATGTGAATTGACAAAGTTCACGTTGCTAACAAATAAAACGCTGGGATTCAAACTCTCAGTTGTCCCAATAAAGCATATCCCCCTACCCACCATACTGTGCCACCTCTGAGAGTATATACCCCACAGAGGAGAGCCGTGGAGGCCGTGCTTGGATAGACAGAGCCAACGGGTGGAGAACCTGGAGTCTGTGCTTTGCAGTCAGTGTAGAGGCACATGGAGCCATTCAAACTGCTTGTGAGGAAAAATACCACGTCCTAGGGAAACAGAGACATCTGCTATGGCCAGGTAAAACTTAGGAAAAGAAATGAAACGTCTCCTCCTCTGGCAGTGCTTTCTGGTCAGATACCGACCCGTTCGAGTCACAGATTCAAAACTTTCCCAAGTTCGTGGGATATAGCCTACTTAGGAAGATGATCGCTTCTGGGAAGGCACCAGCCCTACAGAACTACACAAACACGACAGAAACCCACTCGTCTCCGTTGTGGAAGACAAGATCAGCTTTTATGAAACCCACTAACCCCACACAAGAAGTAAAATAGGACCATACTGATAGATGCAATTTTAATCTTAGAGCAGAATGCGTGGTACTCCTTGTCGTCTTAGATACTGTCAACAGAAAGCATTCGGTGGATAAACAATCTTCAGCAGCTTTTCTGCGGAGATGAACCAACGTGTGTGTGTGTGTGTGTGTGTGTGTGTGTGTGTGTGTGTGTGTGAGGAGATGATAAATAATGAGGATTGAGGACCAGATAAATGACCAAAAAACCCACTTCGTGGTTCCTCAATACAAGCATTCATTTAAAGGGCATACTCGTACACCTAGGTGGAAAGTGCAAGCAGCTCAAAAAAAAAAAAAATAATAATAATAATAATAATTGCTGTGAGCCCCGGTTATGATATGGCAATAAGCGCTAGCCCTCGGAAGGTGTAAACCATATTCACTGTGGCTTACACCAATTTGGGATGTACAAAGATAAGCTTGAGCACCACCACCATCCAAAAATATGAACACCTAGCTAGCGATCCGGATCAGATGTAATAGAAAACAAAAAGCTCCCGCAGACACAAGAATGTGAGAACCCCAAAACACTGCAAAATAATTGAAAGAGTTTTATTGTGAGCCCAATGTCCGAGACCATGGCCCAGAGAGCTACACCCAAGAAGCCCTGCGCAAGTGGTCCCATTGTGGTGGGGCGGGTCACAGTTTAGCTTCATACGTTTTAGGGAGACAGGAATGACATGGGAAATCACAGATCGATATATGGAAGGGACATATTAGTCTGACCTGAAAAGGCAGGACATCTGGAAGTGGGGGGAGGGGGAGGCCAGGGTGCCCGGTGTACAGGTTTACAGCTGGGTTGAAAGATTCTTTGATTTGCAATTGATGAAAGAAATGAACTTCTGCCTAAAGGCTTGGAATGTTTTCAGTTAAGATAAGGATGTTTGCTAATCACAGGCCAGCTACCCGACATTTACCCAAAACTCCAGTGCTCTGTAGTGAAGCAAAGATGGTCCCTTCTTGTCTGGCTGACACTGGCACCGGTAGTTAGGTGTCACCTAGCTGCCACTTTGATCAGACATGGGGATGGGTAAAGTCAGGTGATGTTGGGAGCTTAAGAGTGGACCCCCCACCCCCACCCCAGGTGTGGAGGTCCGCTTTGGAATCTGCTGCGGTGTAGAACACGGTTCTTCCTGGGCCCGCCAGCCCCCGAGGCGGCTCTAGCCTCCAGCGGGTCTCCTTCCACCCCACCCACCCTGTTGTCCAAGGGAGGTGCCCCTCCTCCTGCTCCCTCCCTGCCTCCCCTCCCCCACCGTAGGCCTCTGCCCCGGTTTTCTTTTTTTTTTTTTCTTTTCTTTTCCTTGTTTCTGTTTTATCTTGGTTTTTTTTTTGTTTGTTTGTTTGTTTTTAGGTTTATGGAATATCGTTTAAAAATTTAAATCACAGAATGAATTCTAGAACAACTTGTGGCCTTTTATCATAGGCCGAGAACAATGTATTTACTCTTCCTGTGAATTTTCCTGTCCTGGAAGAAATGCAAAGTTGATCGTGACGGTTCCAAACCATCTTTCAGTTTCCCTGAGTCAGAAACACGGTGAACACGGTGTATTCGACCGTGTCTCTGTGTGCGTGCACGTGGGTGCCTGTACTTATTATTCCTTTTGGGCACCGCCCTCTTTGGTCTTACAGAGTGGGCCTTCCTTGGTCGTGGGCTGAGGCTGAACGGACTTAGCGATCGGATTTAAGGGACTTGACTACAGTAACCCGGGTCGGGGAAATTTTATTGATTCGAAAGTATACATTTCTAAATGAATAGAGTGAGTGACACATTCCCGCGGGGCCTCTGTCAGTGGATAGGTGTCCGGGACGGTCCTCCTGCAGCTTGTTGTGGTAGCTCAACATTGACTAGAGGAAAATCATTCATTTCCCTAATGATCGTAGATGAGTCTGCTGAATTTTTTATGATGTCGTGGAAACATATAAAACACCCTGCGTACTTAACATAGCCGACCGCAAAGTTTCTCCCAGGCACACACTATTTAACATCATGAGTTTCCCAGTGTAATAGAGGGAATGGTCTAGGGAGAGGGGAAAAAAAAAAAAAAGACAGAAAGATTTTGTGTCCTTTTAAAACTTCCCCCCACCCCCTGATTTTGGAAACTTGTAGTCTGGCCTCTATCCCCAAGAGGAGTTAAATCTTTTCTTAAAACTCCTGAGCGGTCCCCAGCCCCACAGGCCTTGTTTTTGGCCGAGCTGAGACCAGTGAAATGATTAACCACAATAATGGCTAAAGCGGAGAACCCTCCCTTTATGTATTTTTTAATATCTATTTATTTATTTATTCATTCATTCATTCATTTAATTTTTTGAAACTGAGTCTCTCTTTGTTGCCCAGGCTAGAGCGAGTGCCGTGGCGTCAGCCTAGCTCACGGCAACCTCAGGCTCCTGGGCTCAAGCGATCCTCCTGCCTCAGTCTCCCAAGTAGCTGGGACTACAGGCACGCACCACCATGCCCGGCTAATTTTTTCTATATATACATTAGTTGGCCAATTAATTTCTTTCTATTTATAGTAGAGACGAGGTCTCGCTCTTGCTCGGGCTGGTTTCGAACTCCTGACCTCGAGCGATCCGTCCGCCTCGGCCTCCCAGAGTGCTAGGATCACAGGCGTGAGCCACCATGCCCGGCCAGAACCCTCCCTTTAAAAGCTCTGTATTTCTGCCTAGGCCTATGGTCAGGAAAGTTGGGGGTTTGAGATGAGAAGGTCTACCGTACTTCCTCCTTTGCCGGCAAAGTAGACTCCCTCTCTCTTTCCTCCTCCGACTGCTGGTCCTCCTCATTCGGCCTCGTGGACAAGTGACCGACGACCTTTTGGTAACACCAAGACTTATAAGTTATGTTATTGATTTTTGTTTTGCTTTTTATTTTTATTTTTTTCTGGGACAGGATTTCTTTCACTCTGTCATCTCCCAGGCCGCCATGGCCTGATCGTAGCTCACGGCAACCTCCAACTCCAGGGCTCAAGTGATCCTCTCCACCTCAGCCTTCTGAGTAGCTGGGACTGTAGGCAAATGCTGCCACACCCGGAGTCATTATTTTTTCCTTTTTTTTTTTTGGTACAGATGGGGTCTCACCGTGTTACCCAGGCTCATCTCCGACTCCTGGGCTCGGAGCCGTGCTCCCATCTCTGCCTCCCGAGTCTCTGGGATCACAGGCGTGAGCCGCCAGGCCCAGCCAGATTATTTAAAGGCGAGCTGCTTGCTATCCTGATATGAAAACCCCAAATGAGCGAGTTTCAGGCACCAAACAGAGGGAGTCCCCACACTGCATCGTCACGATCATCGAGGACGGCTCACAAAAATGCTGGGATATGGGCACGCAGTGGTGATCAAGGGGATATATTCTAGTGGAATAGCAGACAGATAGAATTTCCCAAAAACACTAAATATGAGAAAGGCACAGCACTAAATGGCGGACAGACTTCCATTCCCTTGCGTCATGGTGGGCAGCTTAGTTTCTTCCTACTCCCACAGTCTGATTAAAGCCCGACCTAGAAAATGTCTACATCTGATCCAAATCTATCAAGACAATGGAAGGGGGGAAACTGAGGGAGGAATACAGGACAAGGAAGGAAGAAGCAAAACAAGGGAGAAGGGGAAAATGGAGGAGGTGGAGGAGGAGGAGGAGGAGGAGGAGGACGGGGAGAAAACTGCCTCCCCTGCCTCCATGTTACCCAATAATAAATGAAGATTGGCCACTTCCCTCCTCTCCCACCCTCTAACTATGCCTGGAGGTGTATTGTACACCTATGGTCCAAAGAAATGTGCAGCTACTTATAATAATTGAAGAAATGCGGTATAATAGGTTTCTGTGTAGTGGGACGCCTGTCGAGGGCACTTACCGTGAATGGAGCTCGCAGGGTGGGAGGTTGCCCTGGGTGAGCCTGTGAGTTAGTAGTCAGGGGTCAGTGAATGTGAAGGCCTGGGACGTGACCGTACACTACTGTAGGTTTTATAAGCCCTGGACACCTAGGCCACCATAAATTTATCTTCAGAAATTTCTTTCTCCAATGATACGTGAATCTTAGCTTACTGTCAGTGTTTTCACTTCATAGAGTTTTCCATAGTTTTTAACTTTTGGACTCCTTTGTAACACCACGACTTAAAACACAAACACACTGCAATGACTATACACAGATATTTCCTTTCTTTGTGTCCTTATTTATTCTGTAAGCTTTCCCCTACTTTTCAAGTTTTTATTGTTCTGTTCACTTTTCTTTTTATTTATTTTCATTTTTATTTTATTTATTTATTTATTTTTGAGACAGGGTCTCACTTTGTTGCCCAGGCTAGAGTGAGTGCCGTGGCGTCAGCATGGCTCACAGCAACCTCAAACTCCTGGGCTCAAGCAGTCCTCCTGCCTCAGCCTCCCAAGTAGCTGGGACTACAGGCATGCGCCACCATACCCGGCTAATTTTTTCTATATATATTAGTTGGCCAATTAATTTCTTTCTATTTATAGTAGAGACGGGGTCTTGCTCTTGCTCAGGCTGGTTTCGAACTCCTGACCTCGAGCAATCCGCCCGCCTCGGCCTCCCGGAGTGCTAGGATTACAGGCGTGAGCCACCGCGCCCGGCCTCATTTTTATTTTTTTTTGAGACAGAGTCTCACTTTGTTGCCCAGGCTAGAGTGAGTGCCGTGGCGTCAGCCTAGCTCACAGCAACCTCAACCTCCTGGACTCAAGCGATCCTCCTGCCTCAGCCTCCCAAGTAGCTGGGACTACAGGCATGCGCCGCCATGCCCGGCTAATTTTTCTTTCTCTATATATTACTTGGCCAATTAATTTCTTTCTATTTATAGTAGAGACGGGGTCTCGCTCTTGCTCGGGCTGGTTTCGAACTCCTGACCTCGAGCCATCCGTCCGCCTCGGCCTCCCAGAGTGCTAGGATTCCAGGCGTGAGCCACCGCACCCGGCCAGTTCCATTCACCGCTTTTCAAAGAGAGAGAGAGAGAGAGAGAGAGAGAGAGAGAGAGAGAGAGAGAGAGAGAGAGAGAGAGAAGAGATAGACACACATGAATATGTTTCCTAAGTCAACTAAGGAAGGGGGCCAAGTCAAGGTTCTCAGGGAGCCACCAATCATGAACTGGTCAGGCTCAGAATCAGTATTGCAGAGTGGCTGTGGACCCTGGGGACCTGGACTGACTACCTGGATGACACTCCCTTTTTGGTAACTTGGCAATTCATAAATACTCTTGTGGCCTGGCGCAGTAGCTCACGCCTGTAATCCTAGCACTCTGGGAGGCCGAGGTAGACGGATCGCTCGAGGTCAGGAGTTTGAAACCAGCCCGAGCAAGAGCGAGACCTCATCTCTACTATAAATAGAAAGAAATTAATTGGCCGACTAAAAGATATATAGTAAAAATTAGCTGGACATGGTGGTGCATGCCTGTCATCAATCCCAGCTACTAGGGAGGCTGAGGAAGAAGAATTGCTTGAGATCAGGAGTTTGAGGTTGCTGTGAGCTAGACTGACGCCACGGCACTCTAGCTGGGGCAACAGAGTGAGACTCTGTCTCAGAAATCAATCATTCAATCAATCAATCAATCCCCTTGTGCCTCAGCCTCTTCATCTGGAAATGGAAAAAAAAAAAATAACACCACAGGGATATTGTGCAGAGTGAAAAAGCAAATGCAGGCAAAGCACACGTGTGGCAAACCTGAAGCCTTCAGTCGTTGTTACAGTAATTGTTATGGGATCATCTTCCTATGTTCTTTTAAAGATTGCTAGAACCTTCCAGAAGATGAGAATAGGCTCCTCCTGAGCAAGTCTCGGCTATAAAGTCTCAGGCACGTTGAGCATGTGGCACTGAAGGCGGTATAATAAACCTGATCCCATCCTGGAATATTATGTTCCTGTAGGACCCAAAATCATAGAAGGTATGAGAAATCCTACCTTGTATCAGTTTCACAAAAACCCCTATGATTGGGTACTCACACGTGCGCATGCGCGCGCGGACACACACACACACACACACACACACACACACACACACACAGAGCCCAAACTTTTTTTATTTTATTTATTTTATTTTATTTTATTTTATTTTATTTATTTTTTTTTTTTTTGAGACAGAGTCTCGCTTTGTTGCCCAGGCGTCAGCCTGCCTGGCTCACAGCAACCTCAATCTCCGGGGCTCAGCGATCCTACTGCCTCAGCCTCCCGAGTAGCTGGGACTACAGGCATGCGCCACCATGCCCGGCTAATTTTTTGTATATATATTTTTAGTTGGTCAATTAATTTATTTCTATTTTTGGTAGAGACGGGGTCTCGCTCAGGCTGGTTTCGAACTCCTGACCTTGAGCAATCCGCCCGCCTCGGCCTCCCAAAGTGCTAGGATTACAGGCGTGAGCCACCACGCCCGGCTTTATTTTTATTTTTTGAGACAGTCTGGCTCTGTTGCCTTGGCTAGAGTGCCGTGGCGTCAGCCTACCTCACAGCAACCTCTAACTCCTGGGCTCCAGTGACCCTCCTGCCTCAGCCTCCTGACTAGCTGGGACTACAGGCATCTGCCACCATGCCCAGCTAATTATATATATATATATTTATTTATTTATTTATTTTCCTTAGTTGTCCAGATACTTTCTTTCTATTTTTAGTAGAGACAGGGTCTCACTCTTGCTCAGGCTGGTGTTGAACTCCTGATCTTGAGGGGCCCTCACACCTCAGGCTCCCAGAGTGCTAGGATTACAGGCCTGAACCACCGCCCCGGACCAGCCAAAACGTTGTTTTGAGCCTCACACAACACAGTAACCAAGGAACCCACCGCCATGATGCTTCTTAGGGATCTATTTGGGCCCGGGTTACTTGTGACTCTCACTCAGCCTGCCTCCTTGTGTGTCCGAGGAGAACGGTGTTTGTCACAATGATCTTCACCCTACCGGATGCTTCTGGTAAAATTGACAGGAAATCTTAAGTGTGAGAGCACCGGCTAGACAGAAAATACATGTTCCCGCTCCATTGTTCTTCCTCCTGCTTTCTATCTGAATCTCTGAGCTCGCTTTCATTCACTTCAGATTTGCCAGGGTCTCCGGTTACCTCCTCTCCCACCTGTGTCGCACTGGGTCTGATGGGGGGAAGGAAAAAAGGAAAAAAACATATGGAAAGAAAGCGGAACAACATCGGTTTCTGAAGACGCCGATCAAACATTGCCCACGAGCCGGCATTCCCTGTGCCAGTAAAGCGGAGAGGGCCGGCCGTCCTGAGGATGTGAGGGGCCCGGACAACATTGGACGGTCACCCCTAAAGTGTACAAAGCACACAGACGATGGCACGTGTGATTTCACTAAAGAGAACAATCAGTGACCTCTTTGCCCAGTTTGGCCTTAGCATACGAAAGGGAGGCAGAGGTGGAACAGGATGCTCGATTTTTTTACTCTGGAAACAGATGCTGGGCACTGAACTGACAACACTGGAATTTCTTACCCTCTTGGATATTCACACAGGCTCAGGGGAGGCCAAAATATAAAAACACAAAAAGGGATACTGAGCCTATAAGGTATGCCTAACACTCGGATTTTACGTTCTCTTGCCTTTTCACACCTGAGTAACACGCAATAGCAAAGGATGGACACAGGCTTCCAAAAGCTTTGTCTGGGGCCCCTTTCCTTTCTTAACCTTAGGAGACCTTAATTATTTGTGCCCTGAATCTGATGTTCACATTATCCTCGTGGCCAAAGCGTTTGCGTGGCACGTGATAGGGAAAGAAGAGTACACCACCCGAATAGATGAGAAGGAATGGCAGTACTGCTGAAATTCCGAGTAGCACCTATTAGAATCCCAATTAGCCCCTAGGATGAGTTCAAAGAACAGATCTAAATTTCTGACGCTATGACCCCAAAAGACATTAGATGAAAAAAAAAAAAAAAAATGAAAAACAAAAACAAGAACTCCATCATCCTAGCACTTTGGGAAGCCTGGGTGAGAGGATCGCTGGAGGCCAGGAGTTTGAGGTGGCAGTGAGCTATGATGATGCCACTGCCCTTTAGCCTGGGAACCAGAGTGAGAGCCTGCCAAAAGAAGAGAAAAGAAAAGAAAAAGGGGGGGGCAGAGAGAGAGATCAATCTATCCATTGCATTTCCTACCCTTTAGGTGACTGGGCCTCAGCAGGGCGATGTGAATTGACAAAGTTCGCGTTGCTAACAAATAAAACGGTGGGGTTCAAACTCTCAGTTTTCCCAATAAAGCATATCCCCCTACCCACCATACTGTGCCACCTCTGAGAGTATATACCCCACAGAGGAGAGCCGTGGAGGCCGTGCTTGGATAGACAGAGCCAACGGGTGGAGATCCTGGAGTCTGTGCTTTGCAGTCAGTCAGTGTAGAGGCACATGGAGCCATTCAAACTGCTTGTGAGGAAAAATACCACGTCCTAGGGAAACAGAGACATCTGCTATGGCCAGGTAAAATTTAGGAAAAGAGGCCGGGCGCGGTGGCTCACGCCTGTAATCCTAGCTCTCTGGGAGGCCGAGGCGGGCGGAGTGCTCGAGGTCAGGAGTTCGAAACCAGCCTGAGCAAGAGCGAGACCCCGTCTCTACTATAAATAGAAAGAAACTAATTGGCCAACTAATATATATAGAAAAAATTAGCCGGGCATGGTGGCGCATGCCTGTAGTCCCAGCTACTTGGGAGGCTGAGACAGAAGGATCGCTTGAGCCCAGGAGTTTGAGGTTGCTGTGAGCTAGGCTGACGCCACGGCACTCACTCTAGCCTGGGCAACAAAGTGAGACTCTGTCTCAAAAAAAAGAAAAGAAAAAAAAAAATTTAGGAAAAGAAATAAAACGTCTCCTCCTCTGGCAGTGCTTTCTGGTCAGATACCGACCCCTTCGATTCACAGATTCAGATACATCCTTTAATGTAAGCGTGGTCGACAAGTCACTCTTTGCAACTTTCCCAAGTTCCTGGGATATACCCTACTTAGGAAGATGATCGCTTCTGAGAAGGCACCAGCCCTACAGAACTACACAAACACGACAGGAACCCACTCCTCTCCGTTGTGGAAGACAAGATCAGCTTTTATGAAACCCACTAACCCCACACAAGAAGTAAAATAGGACCATACTGATAGATGCAATTTTAATCTTAGAGCAGCATGCGTGGTACTCCTTGTCATCTTAGATACTGTCAACAGAAAGCATTCGGTGGATAAACAATCTTCAGCAGCTTTTCTGCGGAGATGAACCAACGTGTGTGTGTGTGTGTGTGTGTGCGTGTGTGTGTGTGTGTGTGAGGAGATGATAAATAATGAGGATTGAGGACCAGATAAATGACCAAAAAACCCACTTCGTGGTTCCTCAATACAATCATTCATTTAAAAGGCATACTCGTACACCTAGGTGGAAAGTGCAAGCAGCTCAAAAAATAATAATAATAATAATAATTGCTGTGAGCCCCGGTTATGATATGGCAATAAGCGCTAGCCCTCGGAAGGTGTAAACCATATTCACTGTGGCTTACACCAATTTGGGATGTACAAAGATAAGCTTGAGCACCACCACCATCCAAAAATATGAACACCTAGCTAGCGATCCGGATCAGATGTAATAGAAAACAAAAAGCTCCCGCAGACACAAGAATGTGAGAACCCCAAAACACTGCAAAATAATTGAAAGAGTTTTATTGTGAGCCCAATGTCCGAGACCATGGCCCAGAGAGCTACACCCAAGAAGCCCTGCGCAAGTGGTCCCATTGTGGTGGGGCGGGTCACAGTTTAGCTTCATACGTTTTAGGGAGACAGGAATGACATGGGAAATCACAGATCGATGTATGGAAGGGACATATTAGTCTGACCTGAAAAGGCAGGACATCTGGAAGTGGGGGGAGGGGGAGGCCAGGGTGCCCGGTGTACAGGTTTACAGCTGGGTTGAAAGATTCTTTGATTTGCAATTGATGAAAGAAATGAACTTCTGCCTAAAGGCTTGGAATGTTTTCAGTTAAGATAAGGATGTTTGCTAATCACAGGCCAGCTACCGGACATTTACCCAAAACTCCAGTGCTCTGTAGTGAAGCAAACGGTTAAGCTTTGTCTTGCCTGGCCTTAGGCCCCTCAGCCATTCGCTATCTCATTGTTACAAAAAATGACTCCATCTGGGAGGGGCGTCTGACTTCCCCTGTCCTTGTGGCCCACAGCTCAGGTTTAAAGGTTTTCTGGGGTTCCCTGGGCCAATTAGGGGATGGGGGTCCATTCAGTCCGCTGGTGGTGGGGGCCGGGGAGCGGCTTAAGATTTTATTTGAGTTCGTAGACTCCAGAAATGGTGTTTCCCCAGGAAAGAAATAACGGAGTTCGTGACAAGCTCTTTTCATTCAGTTGGTCTGGGCCCCGAAGTCGTCTTCCCATCGCCACCCCTCCCCTCCCTTGCCCTCCCCTGGGGCCAGAGCCAGGGCGGAAAGGCCCGAGAGGAGAGGCGCGCGGGGGAGGTGCCACTCAGGCTCCTCCAGGCCCCACGGTAACCCTGCCGCTGCGACCGACCGCTTCGCCCGAGGAGGAGGCGGTGCCCAGGAAGTCGCGCTTCTGCCCCTGGGGTTTGCTGGCAGGCCAGGGGCAGGGTAGGAGCTCCGGGCCGAGAGGAAACCCCTAGCCTGGCCGCCCAGGTGGACCCGCCCCGGTGGAGCCCTTCCCCCACCCCTCCTCTCCCCACCTCCTTCCTCCCTTCACCCGCACGCGGCCCCGCCCCCGCACCGCGCTGACTGCGCGTGGGCGCTCGCCCTCAGCCAGCCGCCCGGGGCTTCTCTGGGCAGAGCCGCTCCGCTTTCAGCTGCGCCCCCGCCCTGCCCCGGGGGCTGCCTGCCCCTTTCAAGCCTGGGCCAGGGCCGGGGCACAGCGCATGGGGGAGGGGAGGGAGTGTGGGTCGGCCCCTTGAGACGTGTGTGTGTGTGTGTGTGTGTGTGTGTGTGTGTGTGTGTGTGTGTGTGCGCGCGCGCGTGTGGTGTGGTGTGGGCTAAATAGGTCAGTCGGTCTCCTATCTCAGGAAAACCCCCAAGCCCTTGTAGAACTGCCACCGCCCGCCGCTACCCGTGGGGGCTGGGACCTCACTTTGTGTCCTCCTCCTGGCCCAGTCCAAGGGTGCTGGGCTGCTAAACAGATCCCCCCCGCCCCCCCCCCTCGTGGGAGAAAGGCAGAAAGGGCCCAGGCCTGACTGGCACTGGGTTGGACCCAACTACCCTAGGGTATGGACTTGTTAAAAATTTGTGATTGGATTTTGGATTAGAAGTTCATTTAGGTAATTTCACTAATGAATGTGCAGTAAAGAGTTTCATAATATATCTGTGAGGGTAGCAACCGAAAGAGAATCTGAAAGCCGACGAAATAGGAGAGGAAAGGTATATGAAGCTTCCTCACCACCTGAAGCCAACATTACAATCCAAGTCTTTCCAGAAATGGCAAAAACAGACAGACAGACAAACAAACCAATGATAATGATAGTACTCTGCATAAGAGTCTGCTAATTATAGAAAGTACCCAGAGAAGGTTCACCTGCGTGTGATGAGTGGCATTCAGAAAAATGAGGCCTGTCGTGCAGGTCTGGGTGTGACTCCATATCCCCAGACATCCAGTGCCACCGGCAACATCTCTACATCTAACCCATATAACCTCAGAAGCAACAGGACACATTCTGGTCCCATACTCCCCTCGATGACATGACATTATTCTTGAATCCTCTCCTGTCTCAGACTCTCAAAGTTTCCTCCAGTGTGTTCACACAGATCAGACCTTTGGTCTGAGACCTCAGAGTTTCTATTCTTGGCCAGGCCACACGCTTGTACTTTGAGTGATCATTTAACTGACCCCTGTGGACCAGGGACAGCACTCATGCTTCCAAGGCAAAAGCCCAGAGGAAAAGCCACATATGACCCCCCTCCCCCTTTACATCTAGATAACCAAGACCAGGATTGTCTTAGCGCCAATGACTACTTGGAGACCAAAGGACGTTCACGAGGGACTGAGGAGGTGAGGAGGCGTGCCATCTGAACCTCAGAGAGAGAGAGAAAGAGAGAGAGAGAGAGAGAGAGAGAGAGAGAGAGGCTCAAGGCAGTGACCACAACCAGAGTCCTCACAGATATTTATTGAAGTATGATAATAGGGGAGGAGACAGGAATGAAGAAATAGGAGGAAGTTACTGAGAGGTTAATAATGCAAAGAAGGAACATAGGAGGTACAAGGTGTAGTTTCCTTCTGCTAGGAGACTTTTGCTGCTAATTGCGACCACATCTGTTGCTGTTTTCAGCAGGTGCTGTATGCAGTGCTGACATCCAAGATGCCCTGATGGCTTTTGCCTCAAGGGGTCTGACCCATAGTTTCCTACATAGAATCGACTTAAAACCATTCATGGTTATCATTGTATCTGACTGCACTCCCTATGAGTCGATATCCTTACTGGAGAAGGCAACAGTAAGAGGCACTGCACCTGGCCCCTTTGTCTTAATTTTTAATTATTAGGGTGCCTAATATTTGTATAGTTTTCAGGTGAGTGACAGGGTCTGTCTCCCTCTATCGAACAGGGTACACTGCATCCTTGGTCACTGCAACCTCAAACACCTGGGCTCCATCGATCCTCCTGCCTCAGCCTCACGAGTCGCTGGGACTACAGGCGTGTGCCACCATACTTGCTTCATGCTGCTTCTTCTCTCTCTCTCTCTCTCTCTCTCTCTCTCTCTCTCTCTCTCTCTCTCTGTCTCTCATTATTTTATTTGATTTTATTTTAGGCTGGTCAAGTGGAGCAGTGGGAGTGGAGAAGGAACCAAGGGATCTGTAACTGGTTCTCATCAATTAGTTGTAAACACCACTGCACTCAGAGCAATCTTTCTTCTTTCTTTCTTTCTTTCTTTTCTTTCTTTCTTTCTTTCTTTCTTTCTTTCTTTCTTTCTTTCTTTCTTTCTTTCTTTCTTTCTTTCTTTGTCTCAAAATATTGATCAGGAACTTCTCCAGCTCCTGAACTTGGGTGATCCCTGTGCATCGGTCTCCCAATGTGCTAGGACACAGGAGTGAAGCACCGCACCCGGCCTCATAGTGTTCTAGGATAACCCTCATAATCTTTATAGGGTACACGTGATGTTTTGTGATACAGGCATATAATGTGAATTCATCGACTCAGGGTAATAGGGGGAATCCATCACCTCAGGCAGCTAACATTTCTTTGTGTCGGGAACATTCTGATTCCAGTCTTTGGAGTTGTTTCACATTATACCCTACCTGACTGATGGTTCATTCGAGTCACTTTTTTTTTTTTTTTTTTTTTTGAGACAGAGTCTCCCTTTGTTGCCCAGGCTAGAGTGAGTGCCGTGGCGTCAGCCTGGCTCACAGCAACCTCAATCTCCGGGGCTCAGCGATCCTACTGCCTCAGCCTCCCGAGTAGCTGGGACTACAGGCATGTGCCACCATGCCCGGCTAATTTTTTGTATATATATTTTTAGTTGGTCAATTAATTTATTTCTATTTTTGGTAGAGACGGGGTCTCGCTCAGGCCGGTTTCGAACTCCTGACCTTGAGCAATCCGCCCGCCTCGGCCTCCCAAAGTGCTAGGATTACAGGCGTGAGCCACCACGCCCGGCCCGAGTCACTTTTTTTGATTTCTGTTTTGTTTTGTTTTTGAGTCAGAGTCTCAATCTGTTGCCTGGACTAGAGTGCTGTGGCATCAACCTAGCTTCCCAAAAGGTTCTTGTGTTTTTGCATGTTTCTGTCTGATGACGTGAAAGAAGGAATGGAGACAGAAATCAGTGATGGTTCTATGACATTGGGGAGCATATTGAACAACGCAGACGGTGCACTTAAAAATTGTTAAGGCGGTCGGTTTTATGAAATATCTGTTTTCATTGCAGCTTAAAAACCATTGACGATGCCACAAATAAACACACCGGTATATAAAGATCCATGAGCTAAAATGTTCCTCGGGGCCATAGGTGTTGTGGCAAAATAACTGGCCATGAACTCCAAATGTCCAACCGGTGGTTAATGGCTAACTAGATGATGGGCCAGCTAGACTATGAGAGAGAGAGAGAGAGAGAGAGAGAGAGAGAGAGACAGAGGGAGGGAGGGAGGGAGGGAGGGAGGGAGAGAGAGAGAGAGAGAGAGAGAGAGAGAGAGAGAGAGAGAGAGAGAGAGAGAACACATGTGCCCCAGGCACTGGCTATTCTCCTCCACCCCCACCCTTCTTAACCTTAGGAGACCTTAATTATTTGTGCCCTGATTCTGATGTTCAAATTATCCTTGTGGCCAAAGCGTTCGCGTGGCACGTGATAAGCAAAGAAGAGTACACCACCCGAATAGATGAGAAGGAATGGCAGTACTGTTGAAATTCCGAGTAGCACCTATGTTTACACGCCGAGAATCCCAATTAGCCCCTAGGATGAGTTCAAAGAACAGATCTAAATTTCTGACGCTATGACCCCAAAAGACATTAGATGAAAAAAACAAAAAACAAAAACAAGAACTCCATCATCCTAGCACTTTGGGAAGCCTGGGTGAGAGGATCGCTGGAGGCCAGGAGTTTGAGGTGGCAGTGAGCTATGATGATGCCACTGCCCTTTAGCCTGGGAACCAGAGTGAGAGCCTGCCAAAAGAAGAGAAAAGAAAAGAAAAAGAGGCCGGGCGCTGTGGCTCACGCCTGTAATCCTAGCTCTTGGGAGGCCGAGGCGGGCGGATTGCTCAAGGTCAGGAGTTCAAAACCAGCCTGAGCGAGACCCCGTCTCTACTATAAATAGAAAGAAATTAATTGGCCAACTGATATATATATAAAAAATTAGCCGGGCATGGTGGCGCATGCCTGTAGTCCCAGCTACTCGGGAGGCTGAGGCAGAAGGATCACTCGAGCCCAGGAGTTTGAGGTTGCTGTGAGCTAGGCTGACGCCACGGCACTCACTCTAGCCTGGGCAAGAAAGCGAGACTCTGTCTCAAAAAAAAAAAAAAAAAAAAAAAAAAAAAGAGAGGAGAGAGAGAGAGAGAGAGAGAGAGAGAGAGAGAGAGAGAGAGAGAGAGAGAGAGAGATCCATTGCATTTCCTACCCTTTAGGTGACTGGGCCTCAGCAGGGCGATGTGAATTGACAAAGTTCGCGTTGCTAACAAATAAAACGGTGGGTTTCAAACTCTCAGTTTTCCCAATAAAGCATATCCCCCTACCCACCATACTCTGCCACCTCTGAGAGTATATACCCCACAGAGGAGAGCCGTAGAGGCCGTGCTTGGATAGACAGAGCCAACGGGTGGAGATCCTGGAGTCTGTGCTTTGCAGTCAGTCAGTGTAGAGGCACATGGAGCCAAACTGCTTGTGAGGAAAAATACCACATCCTAGGGAAACAGAGACATCTGCTATGGCCAGGTAAAATTTAGGAAAAGAAATAAAACGTCTCCTCCTCTGGCAGTGCTTTCTGGTCAGATACTGACCCCTTTGAGTCACAGATTCAGATACATCCTTTAATGTAAGGGTGGTCGACAAGTCACTCTTTGCAAGTTTCCCAAGTTCCTGGGATATACCCTACTTAGGAAGATGATCGCTTCTGGGAAAGGACCAGCCCTACAGAACTACACAAACACGACAGAAACCCACTCCTCTCCGTTGTGGAAGTCAAGATCAGCTTTTATGAAACCCACTAACCCCACACAAGAAGTAAAATAGGACCATACTGATAGATGCAATTTTAATCTTAGAGCAGAATGCGTGGTACTCCTTGTCGTCTTAGATACTGTCAACAGAAAGCATTCGGTGGATAAACAATCTCTAGCAGCTTTTCTGCAGAGATGAACCAACCTGTGTGTGTGTGTGTGTGGGGGGGAGATGATAAAAAATGAGGATTGAGGACCAGATAAATGACTGAAAAAAAATACTTCCTGTTTCCTCAATACAAGCATTCATTTCAAGGGTATACCTGTATACCTAGGTGGAAAATGGAAGCAAGCTTTACAAAAAAAAAAAAAAAAAAAATCGCTGTGAGCCCCGTCAGAGGGTCCCTTCTTGTCTGGCTGACACTGGCAGCGGTAGTTAGGTGTCACCTAGTTGCCACTTTGATCAGACATGGGGATGGGTAAAGTCAGGTGATGTTGGGAGCTTAAGAGTGGACCCCACCCCCACCCCAGGTGTGGAGGTCAGCTTTGGAATCTGCTGCGGTGTAGAACACGGTTCTTCCTGGGCCCGCCAGCCCCGAGGCGGCTCTAGCCTCCAGCGGGTCTCCTTCCACCCCACCCACCCTGTTGTCCGCGGGAGGTGCCCCTCCTCCTGCTCCCTCCCTGCCTCCCCTCCCCCACTGTAGGCCTCTGCCCCGGTTTTTTTTTTTTTTTTTCTTTTCCTTGTTTCTGTTTTATCTTGGTTTTTTTTTTTTTTTTGTTTTTTTTTTTTTTTTAGGTTTATGGAATATCGTTTAAAAATTTAAATCACAGCCGGGTGCGGTGGTTCAGGACTGTAATCCTAGCTCTCTGGGAGGCCGAGGCGGGCGGATTGCTCGAGGTCGGGAGTTCGAAACCAGCCTGAGCAAGAGCGAGACCCCGTCTCTATTATAAATACAAATAAATTAATTGGCCAACTAATATATAGAGAGAAAATTAGCCGGGCATGGTGGCGCATGCCTGTAGTCCCAGCTACTTGGGGAGGCTGAGGCAGGAGGATCGCTTGAGCCCAGGAGTTTGAGGTTGCTGTGAGCGAGGCTGACGCCATGGCACTCACTCTAGCCTGGACAACAAAGCGAGACTCTGTCTCAAAAAAAAAAAAAAAATTTAAATCACAGAATGAATTCTAGAACAACTTGTGGCCTTTTATCATAGGCCGAGAACAATGTATTTACTCTTCCTGTGAATTTTCCTGTCCTGGAAGAAATGCAAAGTTGATCGTGACGGTTCCAAACCATCTTCCAGTTTCCCTGAGTCAGAAACACGGTGAACACGGTGTATTCGACCGTGTCTCTGTGTGCGTGCACGTGGGTGTCTGTACTTATTCCTTTTCGGCAAAGAGCTCTTTGGTCTTATAGAGTTGGCCTTCCTTGGTCATGGACTGAGGCTGAACGGACTTAGCGATCGGATTTAAGGGACTTGACTACAGTAACCCGGGTCGGGGAAATTTTATTGATTCGAAAGTATACATTTCTAAATGAATAGAGTGAGTGACACATTCCCGCGGGGCCTCTGTCAGTGGATAGGTGTCCGGGACGGTCCTCCTGCAGCTTGTTGTGGTAGCTCAACATTGACTAGAGGAAAATCATTCATTTCCCTAATGATCGTAGATGAGTCTGCTGAATTTTTTATGATGTCGTGGAAACATATAAAACACCCTGCGTACTTAACATAGCCGACCGCAAAGTTTCTCCCAGGCACACACTATTTAACATCATGAGTTTCCCAGTGTAATAGAGGGAATGTTCTAGGGAGAGGAAAAAAATAAAATAAAGGACAGAAAGATTTTGTGTCCTTTTAAAACTTCCCCCCCACCCCCTGATTTTGGAAACTTGTAGTCTGGCCTCTATCCCCAAGAGGAGTTAAATCTTTTCTTAAAACTCCTGAGCGGTCCCCAGCCCCACAGGCCTTGTTTTTGGCCGAGCTGAGACCAGTGAAATGATTAACCACAATAATGGCTAAAGCGGACTGGATTTTATGATTCTTGGGTTTTCTGATTCTAAGATAGGAAGGCTTTCTCATCTATCATCTCTGCCCCCCTTCTTTGTCTCTCTTCTTCCTGCTGCCCTTTCTTTATTCTTCCTACCCTCCTTCTTTCTTTCTCATTCTCTCCTTTCTCTCTCTTTTCTGCTTTCCTTCCTTCCTTCCTTCCTTCCTTCCTTCCTTCCTTCCTTCCTTCCTTCCTTCTTTCTCTCTGTGTCATTCTCTGCTTTCTCTCTCTGTCTCTCCTTTCTTCCTTTTTCTTTCCATCTCTCCTTAGTTTTCCTTCTTTCTCTCTTTTCACTTCCTTCCTTTTCCTTTTTTTCTTTCTCTCCTTCCTTCTCCTCATTCTGTTTCTCTCTTCCTGTCTTCTCTTTCCTCCTGTCTTTCTTATCTCTTTTCTGTGTCTCTTTTTTCTGTCTTTTCTTATTTACTGTTATCTTCTTTCTGACTTTCCCTCTCTATCTCTTCTCTCTTTCTCTCTCTCTCTTTCTCTCTCTCTCTCTCTCTCTCTCTCTCTCTCTCTCTCTCTCTCTCTCTCTCTCTGCTGTGTTGTGGCCAATGCAGAGATGGGTTTGGTGGACGATTTCTGTGCTTGGGTCGACCCATCCTTTCTTTGACCCGAGTACTACCCAGGCAGGAGCCTGCTTAGCTTCCCAGATCAGATGACATTGGGCGCGTTTGGGGTGGTGTGGCCGTAGAGTGACCCGTCGTTTCTCGATACCTTTTATTATTATTTTTAGCTTTTTTTTTATTTTTATTTTTATTTTTATTTTTCTGGGGGCCCCCTCTCTGGGGCCCCAAGAGAGGGGGGCCCCAGAAGTCGCCCCTATTATTATTTTTTGTACTTCACTGCTCTGGCTAGAACTTCCAGAAGAATAATGTGGACTAGAAGTGGATAGAGCGGCCCTGACATCCGATCTTTCAAAATCGAGTGTGATGTTAGCGGTGGGCTTTCGACGTATGGCCTTTATCGTGTTGAGGAAGTTTCCTCGTGTTCCTAGTTAACTGAGTGTTTATATCACGAAGGGATGCTGAATTGTGCTCGATGTTTTTTCTGCCTGTATTGATATGATCGTGCTGTTTTCTTCCTTTATGTTATCATCCCGGTGTATTATTTTGACTGATTTTCTTTCTTTTTTTTTTTTTTGTGAGACAGAGTCTCGCTTTGTTGCCCAGGCTAGAGTGAGTGCCGTGGCGTCAGCCTAGCTCACAGCAACCTCAAACTCCTGGGCTCAAGCGATCCTCCTGCCTCAGCCTCCCAAGTAGCTGGGACTACAGGCATTCGCCACCATGCCCGGCTAATTTTTTGTATATATATTAGTTGGCCAATTAATTTCTTTCTATTTATAGTAGAGACGGGGTCTCGCTCTTGCTCAGGCTGGTTTTGAACTCCTGACCTCGAGCAATCCGCCCGCCTCGGCCTCCCAGAGAGCTAGGATTACAGGCGTGAGCCACCGCGCCCGGCTTTGACTGATTTTCTTATGTCGAGCCGAGTTTCCCTTGTGGGATATCGCGTCCGTGGGGAGTAGGGGGACCGCGTGTGATGCCTTCCGGGGCCCTTCCGGACTCTGAAACGATGGTCTCCCGAGGGGTTGCCCCGTGGTTTTCGAGGACACGTCTGGTGGCCGGCGCCGGTCGTGTTCGGGCTCCCTCTGGCGGCCGCTTTTATACGAGGCTCCCGTCCTCCGAAGCTCCGGCGCGGCGGGCAAAGGAGGAGAAGGTCGGCGACGTGGCCGGGGCTGAGTTCCGGGAGGCGGGCAGCCTTCCCGGGTCCTTGCGGTTCGCGCCTGTGCGCCGGCCGGGAGGTCTGTGAGCCGGAGCTTGGGCCGGCAGGTCTATGAGGGGAGGTGGCTGGTGTTGCGTTTCCCGGCTCGGCCGCCCGGGCGGGTCGCGGGGCTGCCCGGGCGGGTCGACCAGCACGCCGCCGCGTCTTTGTCGACCCGACCCACCCCGAGGGGACCGTGGGGGCGGACGGGAGAGGGGTTTGTCCGGCGACCGGCCGGCCGCCGTCCCGTGCGCGTCCCTCTGCCTCGGCCTCGCTCTCCCTACCCGCTTTCCCGGGGCCGGCACGGGAGACGGGGACGGCCCCGTGAGGGGCACGCGTGGCTGGGGTCCTTGCCGTTGAGCCCCGGTACGTGGTTTCCTCCGATCGTGCTGTTTTCTTCCTTTATGTTATCATCCCGGTGTATTATTTTGACTGATTTTATGTCGAGCCGCGTTTCCCTTGTGGGGACCGGCCCCCGGGTGGTGTGGGTGGCCGGCGAGGGCGACCCCGGCCGGGCCGCGGCCGCTCGTGGGCCCCGGTCGCCCGGTCCGGATGTCTCCTTCCCGGGTCCCCCTGCCGGGGGTGGCCGGCGAGGGCGACCCCGGCCGGGCCTCGGCCGCTCGTGAGGCCCGGCCGTCCCGTCCCGATGTCTTCTCGAGTCCCCCGCGTTGGGGCCGGAGATCGGCCCCCGGGCGGCCGGCGAGGGCGTCCCCGGACGGCGCCCGACCCTCTGCGCCACGGGGGCCCTCGGGGTCGACCAGATGTCCGTAAGTGCCCCGTGTCTGTCGGCACTGGGGACGTGTTGGGGACGGGTGGCCGCGTCTGGGTTCGTGGGGTCGGGCGTGGTCGAGCGGCTCTTCCCCGGCCCCCGCGCGGTGTTTTCCATCGCCTCGGATCGTCATCTTCGGCCTGCAGGTTAGTGCTGACACGCTGTCCTTTGGCGACTAGCGTCGAGGGAGTCGGGCCTCCAACGCGGCGAAAGGGCTCTGGGTTGCCGGGGATTTGGCGGCACCGCCCGGCCCTGTTCCCCTCGAGCCGGGACCCGCCTGGGCCCGCGCGCCGGCTCTGGGGCGTTGGAGTGTCCCGACGGCGGTGTGCCGCCTCCGGTCCGTCTCCGGACTCTCGAGGGGCACCCGCCCGGGGGCGTTTGCGGCAACCCTCCGCGGAACCGCTGGCTCCGCGCCGCGCGTGTCAGGCGTCCTCGTCCTCGGGTTGTCTGCCGCCCTCCTGGGAGGCGGGGCCGGTGAGGCTGAAGCGGGCCCCTCTGATCGCTGTCCTCGCCGGCCCGGCCGTCCTCCCTGCTGCTCTTTCCCCCCCTCCGTGGGGGGGACCTGATCGATGTGGTGACGTCGCGCTCTCCCGGGCCTTGGACCGCGTGCCAGGCGAGGGACGGACCGCTCTGGTGAGCGGGGACCGCTCTTCTCGTTCTGCTCGCGCGGCGGCTCGCCTCTCCTCCCCCGCCCGCGGGCGTCGGGTGGGAGGGCGGGACCGCAACGGTCGCTCGGCCCGACCTCGCTACCCCGCCCTGTGCCCCCGTGGCCTTGGCGGGGATCGTTGGCTCTGTTGACGCGGCGGGCAGCCCTCGCTCTCTGCCCCTCGTGGCTGTGGCTTTGCGGGCGTCCCTCCCCGTGGCGGGGGGGGTCTGTCCCGCTCGCCCGGTCGCGCGCCTTTTCGGCGCGTGGTTCCCGGGTCTGTGGCCCTCTGTGGTGCTCCTGGAGCGTACCGGGTCGGTCCTCAAAGGTGCCCGAGACCGAGCGGCGGCTGTCGTCCTCGTTCCCGGCGTCCCTCTCTGGTCGCTGCCGCAGTGTGCCGCGTCGTGTCCCCGAGCAGTCCTGAATCGGGGGGTCGAGGCGGTCGAGCCGACGGGCGTCACCCCGTGCCGCGCGGGCGGGCGGGGTGCCGCTCTGTCAGTCCCCACGGCGTGCGTGGTGGACCCGGAAAGGCGAGAGCGGCGCGGTCCGTGCTCTTCTCTCCCCGCTTTTTTTGGGGGAGGGTCGTCGCACCGGGCCGCGTGGGCGAATCGTGGTCGGGGGGACTGTCCCGGCGCCTCGGTGCCGGCCGGTCCCCCCGGTGGTGGCCCCTGC
>NW_027438950.1:32500-37500 GCF_040939455.1 Microcebus murinus | reverse complement strand
GCTAGGATTACAGGCATAGGCCACCACACCCAACCCCTTTGGCTTAATTTTCAATTATTAGGGTACCTAATATTTGTATAGTTTTCAGGTGAGTGACAGGGTATGTCTCCCTCTATCGAACACGGTATATTGTATCTTTGATCACTGCAACCTCAAACACCTGACTCCATCGATCCCCCTCCCTCATCCTCACGAGTCGCTGGGACTACAGGCGGTGCCACCATACTTGCTTGATGCTGCTTCCACCCTCCGTTCGTCCCTCCCTCCCTTTCTCTCTCTCTCTCATTAATTTATTTTATTTGTTTTTAGTTTAGCCTGGTCAAGTGGAGCAGTGGGAGTGGAGAAGGAACAAAGGGATTTGTAACTGGTTACGATCAATGAGCAATCTTTCTTACTTACTTTCTCTCTCTCTCTCTCTCTCTCTCTGGATCTTCTCCAGCTCCTTAACTTGGGTGATCCCTGTGCATCAGTCTCCCAACCCGCTAGGACTACAGGAGTGAAGCCCCACACCCGGCCTCATAGTGTTCCAGGATAACCATCATAATCTTTATAGGGTCCACGTGATGCTTTGTGACACCGGCATATATTACGTGGGCCATAAATTTCTCCTGACCAGGAGCAATCCTCCTGCCTCGGCCTCCTAGAGAGCTAGGATTACAGGTGTGTTCGGACTGAGAGAAATTTTTATGTCTCCTACCCTGCTTATCTCTTTTATTTTGTCAATAGGAGATATATATATATAGACAGAGAGAGAGAGAGAGGGAGAGAGAGACAGAGAGAGACAGAGACAGAGAGACAGAGAACAGATTTATATATATATATATATACAGAGACAGAGAGAGCGAAAGAGAGAGAGAGAGAGTAAAAGAAATATTTATCTCTCACTCCCTGCTTTTTCTGCAAGTCCCTTTTTCTTAATTTTTTTTTTTTTTTAAACAGATTCTCAGTTTTGGAGCCCAGGCTAGAGTGGGTATGGAATGGGAGGAGAGAGCCCTGCCGCTTTCCCCTATCTCTCTCTATCTCTCTTTCTTCCTTTCTTTTTTGCTGTCTTTTCTTGAGAGATAGAGTGTCACTGTGTTACCCGGCCTAGATTGCTGTGGCGTCAGCCTGGCTCCATAAAAACACCGAAGGAGGTCTCTCTATGCACCAAAGGTGTTGGTTTGCCTTTCTCTAGGCAGGGAGGACTTTTCCAAGTCTGCGCTTTACCCTAACCCTAACCCTAAGCCTAAACCTAACCCTAAACATCTAACCCTAAACCTAAACCTAACCCTAAACATCAAACCCTAACCCTAAACATCAAACCCTAACCCAAACCCCAACCTTAAACCTAACCCTAACCGTAAACCTAAACATCTAACCCTAACCCTAAACCTAACCCTAAACATCAAACCCTAACCCAAACCAACCCTAAACCTAATCCTAAATATCTAACCCTAACCCTAACCCTAAACATCTAACCCTAACCCTAAACATCTAACCCTAACCCTAAACATCTAACCCTAAACCTAACCCTTACCCTAAACGTCTAACCCTAACCCTAACCTTAAACATCTAACCCTAACCCTAAGCCTAACCCTAACCCTAAACATCTAACCCTAACCCTAAAAGCCTAAACATCTAACCGAAACCCTAAACCTAACCCTAAACATAACCCTAACCCTGATGATGCCACCGGGGGTCAGCCATCCCGCCAAGCCTGCCCTACCACGCTTGGGTAACTATCCATAGTTTTTAACTTTTGGACTCCTTTGTAACACCACCACTTAAAACACAAACACACTGCAACGACTATACACAGATGTTTCCTTTCTTTGTGACACTGGCATAAAATGTGCCAGAGTGAGTGCCGTGGCCTCAGCCTAGCTCACAGCAACCTCAACCTCCTGGGCTCAAGCAATCCTCCTGCCTCAGCCTCCCAGGTAGGTGGGATAACAGACATGCGCCACCATACTCGGCTAATTTTTCTTCGTACATATATTACTTGGCCAATTAATTTCTTTCTATTTATAGTAGACATGGAGTCTTGCTCTTGCTCGGGCTGGTGTGAACTCCTGACCTCCAACAATCCTCCCGCCTCGGCCTCCCAGAGAGCTAGGATTACAGGTGTGCTGGGCCTGAGAGAAATTCTTATCTATCCCTCCTTGTATATCTCTTTTATTCTGTCTATAGCAGATATATATATATATATACATATATATCTATCTATGTATATATATATATATATATAGAGAGAGAGAGAGAAAGAGAGTAATTTTTATGTCTCCCTCCTTGCATTTTCTCGTAAGTCCCTTTTTCTTAATTTTTTTTTTGGGGGGGGACAGAGGCTCACTTTTGGTGCCCAGGCTAGAGTGCTATGGCGTCAGCTTAGCTCACAGCAACCTCAAACTCCTGGGATCAAGGGATCCTTCTTTCTCAGCCTCCCGAGTAACTGGGACTACAGGCATGCGCCACCATGCCTGGCTAATTTTTCTTTCTATATATATATTAGTTGGCCAATAAATTTCTTTCCATTTATAGTAAGAAATGGGGTATTGCTCTTGCTCGGGCTGGTTTGAACTCCTGACCTCCAACAATCCTCCCGCCTCGGCCTCCCAAAGAGCTAGGATTACAGGTGTGCTGGGCCTGAGAGAAATTTTTATCTCTCCCTCCCTGCTTATCCCTTTTATTCTGTCTATAGCATATATATATATATATATAATATATATATATATATTATATACATATATATATATAGAGAGAGAGAGCGAGAGACAGAGAAATATTTATCTCTCCCTCCATGCTTTTTCTAGTAAGTCCCTTTCTGTTAATTTTTTTTTTTTTGAGACATTGTCTCAATTTTCGTGCACGGGTTAGAGTGCTCTGGCGTCACCTTAGCACACTGCAACCTCAAACACCTGGGCTCAAGTGTTCCTTATGTCTCAGCCTCCCGAGTAACTGGGACTACAGGCATGGGCCACCATGCACGGCTAATTTTTCTTTTATATATATTACCTGGCCAATAAATTTCTTTCTATTTACAGTAGAGATGGGGTCTTGCTCTTGCTTGGGCTGGTTTGAACTCCTGACCTCAATTAATCCTCCTGCCCCGGCCTCCCAGAGAGCTAGGATTACAGGTGTGCTGGGCCTGAGAGAAATTTTTATCTCTGCCTTCCTGCTTATCTTATTTATTCTGTCTGTAGCAGATATATATATATATATAGAGAGAGAGAGAGACAGAGAGAGACAGAGACAGAGACAGAGAGACAGAGAACAGATTTATATATATATATATATATATAGAGAGAGAGAGAGAGAGAGAGAGAAAGAGAGAGAGAGAGAAAGAGAAATTTTTATCTCTCCCTCCCTGCTTTTTCTGGCAAGTCCCTTTTTCTTAATTTTTTTATTTTTTTTTTTTTTAAACAGAGTCTCAGTTTTGGAGCCCAGGCTAGAGTGAGCATGGAATGGGAGGAGAGAGCCCTGCCGCTTTCCCCTATCTCTCTCTCTCTTTCTTCCTTTCTTTTTTGCTGTCTTTACTTGAGAGATGGAGTGTCACTCTGTTACCCGGCCTAGAGTGCTGTGGCGTCAGCCTGGCTCAATAAACACACCGAAGG
Organism: Microcebus murinus; assembly: GCF_040939455.1. Classification (NCBI taxonomy): domain Eukaryota; kingdom Metazoa; phylum Chordata; class Mammalia; order Primates; family Cheirogaleidae; genus Microcebus; species Microcebus murinus. Next base: position 33,910 of record NW_027438950.1, on the reverse strand, counting down.
AGGTCTCTCTATGCACCAAAGGTGTCGATTTGCCTTTCTCTTGGCAGGGCAGACTTTTCCAAGTCTGCGCTTGACCCTAACCCTAACCCTAAGCCTAAACCTAACCATAAACATAACCCTAAACATCTAACCCTAACCCTAAACCTAACCCTAAACATCAAACCCTAACCCAAACCCCAAACATCAAACCCTAACCCAAACCCCAAGCTTAAACCTAACCCTAACCCTTACCCTAAACATCTAACCCTAACCCTAAACCTAACCCTAACCATAAACATCTAACCCTAACCCTAAACCTAACCCTAACCCTAAACATCAAACCCTAACCCAAACCCCAAGCTTAAACCTAACCCTAACCGTAAACCTAAACATCTAACCCTAACCCTAAACCTAACCCTAAACATCAAACCCTAACCCAAACCCCAACCCTAAACCTAACCCTAAACATCTAATCCTAACCCTAAACCTATCCCTAACCCTAAACATCTAACCCTAACCCTAAACATCTAACCCTAAACCTAACCCTTACCCTAAACATCTAACCCTAATCCTAAACCTAACCCTAACCTAAAACATCTAACCCTAACCCTAAGCCTAACCCTAACCCTAAACATCTAACCCTAACCCTAAAAGCCTAAACATCTAACCCTAACCCTAAACATAACCTTAACCCTGATGATGCCACCGGGGGTCAGCCATCCCGCCAAGCCTGCCCTACCACGCTTGGGCAACTATCCATAGTTTTTAACTTTTGGACTCCTTTGTAACACCACCACTTAAAACACAAACACACTGCAAAGACTATACACAGATATTTCCTTTCTTTGTGTCCTTATTTAATCCGTAAGCTTTCCCCTACTTTTAAAGTTTTTATTGTTGTGATCGCTTTTCTTTTTATTTAATTACATTTTTATTTTTTTTGGGACAGAGTCTCACTTTGTTGCCCAGGATAGAGTGAGTAGCCTGGCATAAGCCTAGCTCACAACAGCCTCAACCTCCTGGACTCAACCAATCCTCCTGCCTCAGCCTCCAAAGTAGCTGGGACTACAGGCACGTGCCACCATGTCCGGCTAATTTTTCTTTCTCTATATATTACTTGGCCAATTAATTTCTTTCTATTTATAGTAGAGATTGGGTCCTGTTGGGGCTGGTTTGAACTCCTGACCTCGAGCAATCCTCCCGCCTCGGCCTCACAGAGAGCTAGGATTACAGGTGTGCTGGGCCTGAGAGAAATTTTTATGTCTCCTACCCTGCTTATCTCTTTTATTCTGTCTATAGAGAGAGAGAGAGAGAGAGTGAAAGAGAGAGAGAGAGAGTAAGAGAAATTTTTTTCTCTCCCTCCCTGCTTTTTCTAGCAAGTCCTTTATTCTTAATTTTATTTTATTTTTTTTGAGACATAGTCTCAGTTTT
>NW_027438950.1:27500-30000 GCF_040939455.1 Microcebus murinus | reverse complement strand
TTATTGTGTGTGTGTGTGTGTGTTTAATTGGCCAATTAATTTCTTTCTATTTGTAGTAGAGATGGGGTCTTGCTCTTCCTCCAGCTGGTTTGAACTCCTGACCTCGAGTAATCCTCCCATCTCGGACTCCCAGAGAGCTAGGATTACAGGTGTGCTTTGCCTGAGAGAAATTTTTATCTCTCCCCGCATGCTTATCCCTTTTATTCTGTCAATAGCAGATTATATATTATATATGTATATATACATATATATATATATATATATAGAGAGAGAGAGAGAGAGAGAGAAATTTTTATCTCTCCCTCCCTGCTCCTTTAGGTAAGTCCCTTTTCCATAATTTTTTTATTGGGACAATCCGCACTTTTGGTGCCCGGACAAGAGCCCTCTGGCGTCAGCTTAGCGCATAGCAACCTCTAACTCCTGGGCTCATGTGATCCTTCTGTCTCTGCCTCCTGAGTAGCTGGGACTACAGACATGTACCACCCTGCCCGGCTTATTATATTAGTGTGTGTGTGTGTGTGTGTGTGTGTGTGTGTGTGTCTGTGTGTGTCTTTAGTTGGTCAATTAATTTCTTCCTATTTATAGTAGAGATGGTCTTGCTACTGCTCAGGCTGGTTTTGAACTCCTGACCTTGAGAAATCACCCGCCTCCGCCTCCCAGAGTGCTAGGATTATAGGCATGGGCCACCACGCCCAACCGCTTTTGCTTAATTTCTAATTATTCTGGTACCTAATATTTGTATAGTTTTTGGGTGAATGACAGGGTCTGTCTCCCTCTATCGAACAGGGTACACTGCATCCTTGGTCACTGCAACCTCAAACACCTGGGCTCCATTGATCCTCCTGCCTCAATCTCACTAGTCGCTGGGACTAGAGGCGTGTGCCACCATACTTGCCTGATGCTGCTTCTTCCCTCCCTCCCTCCCTCCCTTTCTCTCTCTCTCATCAATTGATTTGATTTGATTTCACTTTAGCCTGGTCGAGTGGAGCAGTGGGAGTGGAGAAGGAACAAAGGGATTTGTAACTGGTTATGATCAATAAGCAATCTTTCTTACTTACTTTCTCTCTCTCTCTCTCTCTCTCTGGATCTTCTCCAGCTCCTGAACTTGGGTTATCCCTGTGCATCTGTCTCCCAACCCGCTAGGACTACAGGAGTGAAGCCCCACACCCGGCCTCATAGTGTTCCAGGATAACCATCATAATCTTTATAGGGCACACGTGATGGTTTGTGACACCGGCATAAAATGTGCTACAGTGAGTGCCGTGTCCTCAGCCTAGCTCACAGCAACCTCAACCTCCTGGGCTAAAGCAATCCTCCTTCCTCAGCCTCCAAAGTAGGTGGGATTACAGACATGCGCCACCATACTCGGCTAGTTTTTCTTTCTATATATATTACTTGGCCAATTAATTTCTTTCTATTTATAGTACAGATGGAGTCTTGCTCTTGCTCAGGCAGGTTTGAACTCCTGACCTCCAGCAATCCTCCCACCTCGGACTCCCAGAGAGCTAGGATTACAGGTGGGCTTTGCCTGAGAGAAATTTTTATCTCTCCCGCCCTGCTTATCCCTTTTATTCTGTCTATAGCAAATATATATATATATATAGAGAGAGAGAGAGAGAGAGAAATTTTTATCTCTCCCTCCCTGCTCCTTGTGGTAAGTCCATTTCCGTAATTTTTTTATTGGGACAATCCTCACTTTTGGTGCCTGGACAAGAGCCCTCTGGCGTCAGCTTAGCGCATAGCAACCTCAAACTCCTGGGCTCATGTGATCCTTCTGTCTCTGCCTCCTGAGTAGCTGGGACTACAGACATGCACCACCATGCCCGGCTTATTGTGTGTGTGTGTGTGTGTGTTTAGTTGTCCAATTAATTTCTTTCTATTTGTAGTAGAGATGGGGTCTTGCTCTTCCTCAAGCTGGTTTGAACTCCTGACCTCGAGCAATCCTCCCACCTCGGCCTCCCAGAGAGCTAAGATTATAGGTGGGCTTGGCCTGAGAGAAATTTTTCTCTCCCTCCCTGCTTATCTCTTTTATTCTGTCTATAGCAGATATATATATATATATATATATATATATATATATATATATATTTATATATATATACATATATATAGAGAGAGAGAGACAAATTTTTATCACTCCCTCCCTGCTCCTTCTGGTAAGTCCCGTTTCCGTAATTTTTCTATTGGGACAATTCTCACTTTTGGTGCCCGGACTAGAGTCCTCTGGCGTCAGCTTAGCGCACAGCAACCTCAAACTCCTGGGCTCATGTGATCCTTCTATCTCTGCCTCCTGAGTAGCTGGGACTACAGACATGCACCACCATGCCCGGCTAATTCTTCTTTCTATATATATTTCTTGGCCAAATAATTTGTTTCTATTTATACTAGAGATGAGGTCTTGCTCTTGCTGAGGCTGGTTTGAACTCGTGACCTTGAGCAATCCTCCCACCTGGGCCTCTCAGAGAGCTAGGATTACAGGTGTGCTGTGCCGGAGAGAAAT
>NW_027438950.1:2500-20000 GCF_040939455.1 Microcebus murinus | reverse complement strand
CACCATGCCTGGCTTATTGTGTGTGTGTGTGTGTGTGTGTTTAGTTGGCCAATTAATTTCTTTCTATTTGTAATAGAGATGGGGTCTTGCTCTTGCTCGAGCTGGTTTGAACTCCTGACCTCGAGCAATCCTCCCACCTCAGACTCCCAGAGAGCTAGGATTACAGGTGTGCTTTGCCTGAGAGAAATTTTATCTCTCCCACCCTGCTCCTTTTGGTTAGTCCCTTTTCCGTATTTTTTTTATTGGGACAATCCTCACTTTTGGTGCCCGGACAAGAGCCCTCTGGCGTCAGCTTAGCGCACAGCAACACCAAACTCCTGGGCTCATGTGATCCTTGTGTCTCTGCCTCCTGAGTAGCTGGGACTACATGCATGTGCCACCATGCCTGCCTTATTGTGTGTGTGTGTGTTTAGTTGGCCAATTAATTTCTTTCTATTTGTAGTAGAGTTGGGGTCTTGCTCTTCCTCGAGCTGGTTTGAACTCCTGACCTGGAGCAATCCTCCCACCACAGACTCCCAGAGAGCTAGGATTACAGGTGGGCTTTGCCTGAGAGAAATTTTTATCTCTCCCTCCCTGCTTATCCCTTTTATTCTGTCTGTAGCAGATATATATATATAGAGAGAGAGAGAGAGAAAGAGAGAGAAATTTTTATCTCTCCCACCCTGCTCCTTTTGGTAAGTCCCTTTTCCGTAATTTTTTTATTGGGACAATCCTCACTTTTGGTGCCCAGACAAGAGCCCTCTGGCGTCAGCTTAGTGCACAGCAACCTCAAACTCCTGGGCTCATGTGATCCTTCTGTCTCTGCCTCCTGAGTAGCTGGGACTACAGACATGCACCACCATGCACGACTTATTATGTTTGTGTGTGTGTGTGTGTCTTTAGTTGGTCAATTAATTTCTTCCTATTTATAGTAGAGATGGTCTAGCTCTTGCTCAGGCTGGATTTGAACTCCTGACCTTGAGAAATCAACCACCTAGACCTCCCATAGTGCCTGAGAGAAATTTTTATCTCTCCCTCCCTGCTTATCTCTTTTATTCTGTCTATAGCAGATATATATATATATAGAGAGAGAGAGAGACAGAGAGAGAGAGAGAGAGAGAGAGAGTGAGAGGGAAATTTTTATCTCTCCCTCCCGGCTTTTTCTGGCAAGTCCCGTTTTCTTAATTTATTTATTTATTTATTTATTTATTTATTTATTTTTTGAGACAGAGTCTCACTTTTGGTGCCCCGGCTAGAGTGCTATGGCGTCAGCTTAGCTCACAACAACCTCATACTTTAGTGCTCAAGTGATACTTCTGTCTCATCCTCCCAGTAGCTGGGACTACAGGCATGCGCCACCATGCCCGGCTAATTTTTCTTTGTATATATATTACTTGGCCAGTAAATTTCTTTCTATTTATACTAGAGATGGGGTCTTGCTCTTGCTCGGGCTGGTTTGAACTCCTGACCTCGAGCAATCCTCTCACCTTGGCGTCCCAGAGAGCTAGGATTACAGGTGTGCTGGGCCTTAGAGAAATTTTTATCTCTCCCTCCCTCCTTATCTCTTTTATTCTGTGTATAGCAGATTTATATATTTATATATATATATATATATATATATATATATATATATATATATATATAGAGAGAGAGAGAGAGAGAGAGAGAGAGAGAGAGAGAGAAATTTTTATCACTCCCTCCCTGCTTCTTCTGGTAAGTCCCGTTTCCTTAATTTTTGGTAAGTCCCTTTTCCGTAATTTTTTTATTGGGACAATCCTCACTTTTGGTGCCCGGACTAGAGTCCTCTGGCGTCAGCTTAGCGCATAGCAACACCAAACTCCTGGGCTCATGTGATCCTTCTGTCTCTGCCTCCTGAGTAGCTGGGACTATAGACATACACCACCATGCCCGGCTTATTATGTTTGTGTGTGTGTGTGTGTGTGTGTGTGTGTGTGTGTGTGTGTGTTCAGTTGGTCAATTAATTTCTTCCTATTTATAGTAGAAATGGTCTTGCTCTTGCTCACGCTGGTTTTGAACTCCTGACCTTGAGAAATCCACCCACCTCCGCCTCCCACAGTGCTAGGATTATAAGCATGGGCCACCACACCCAACCCCTTTTGCTTAATTTTTAATTATTATGGTACCGAATATTTGCATAGTTTTTGGGTGAGTGACAGGGTCTGTCTCCCTCTATCGAACAGGGTACACTGCATCCTTGGTCACTGCTACCTCAAACATCTGGGCTCCATCGATCCTCCTGCCGCATCCTCACAAGTCCCTGGGACTACAGGCGTGTGCCACCATACTCGCCTGATGCTACTTCTTCCCTCCCTCCTTTTCTCCCTCTCTCCCTCCCTCCCTCCTTCCCTTTCTCTATTTCTCATTAATTTATTTTATTTGATTTATTTTACCCTGGTCAAGTGGAGCAGTGTGAGTGGAGAAGAAGCAAAGGGGTCTGTAACTGGTTCTGATCAATGAGCAATCTTTCTTACTATCTTTCTTTCTCTCTCTCTCTCTCTCTCTGTATCTTCTCCAGCTCCTGAACTTAGGTGATCCCTGTGCATCAGTCTCCCAACCCGCTAGGACTAAGGAGTGAAGCCCCACACCCGGCCTCGTAGTGTTCCAGGATAACCATCATAATCTTTATAGGGCACACGTGATGGTTTGTGACACCGGCATAAAATGTGCTACAGTGAGTGCCGTGTCCTCAGCCTAGCTCACAGCAACCTCAACCTCCTGGGCTAAAGCAATCCTCCTTCCTCAGCCTCCAAAGTAGGTGGGATTACAGACATGCGCCACCATACTCGGCTAGTTTTTCTTTCTATATATATTACTTGGCCAATTAATTTCTTTCTATTTATAGTACAGATGGAGTCTTGCTCTTGATAAGGCAGGTTTGAACTCCTGACCTGGAGCAATCCTCCAACCTCGGCCTCCCAGAGAGCTACGATTACAGGTGTGCTGGGCCTGAGACAAATTTTTATCTCTCCCTCCCAGCTTCTCCCTTTTATTCTGTCTATACCAGATATATATATGAGAGAGAGAGAGAAAGAGAGAGAGATAAAGAGAGAGACAGAGAGAGAGAGAGAGAGAGAGAGAAATTTTTATCTCACCCTTCCTGCTTTTTCTGGTAAGTACCTTTGTCTTAATTTTTTTTGAGACAAAGTCTCACTTTTGGTGCCCCGGCTAGAGTCTATGACGTCAGCTTAGCTCACTTCAACCTCAAACTCCTGGGCTCAAATGTTCCTTCCTTCTCAGCCTCCCGAATAGCTTGGACTACAGTCATGCGCCACCATGACCGGCTAATTTTTCTTTCTATATATATTACTTGGCCAATAAATTTCTTTGCATTTATGGTAGAGATGGGGTCTTGCTCTTGCTCGGGCTGGTTTGAACTCCTGACCTCAAAAAATCCTCCCACCTCGGCCTCCCAGATACCTAAGATTAGAGGTTGCTGGGCCTGAGAGAATTTTTATCTCTTTCTCCCTGCTTATCTCTTTTATTCTGTCTTTAATATATATATATATATATATATATATATATATATATATATAGAGAGAGAGAGAGAGAGAGAGAGAGAGAGAGAGAGAGAGAGAGAGGGAGAGAGAGAGAGAGAGAGAGAAATTTTTATCTCTCCCTCCCTGCTCCTTTTGGTAAGTCCCTTTTCCGTAATTTTTTTATTGGGGCAAGCCTCACTTTTGGTGGCCGGACAAGAGCCCTCTGGCGTCAGCTTAGCACACAGCAACCTCTAACTCCTGGGCTCATGTGATCCTTCTGTCTCTGCCTCCTGAGTAGCTGGGACTACAGACATGCACCACCATGCACGGCTTATTATGTTTGTGTGTGTGTCTTTAGTAGGTCAATTAATTACTTCCTATTTATAGTAGAGATGGTCTAGCTTTTGCTCAGGCTGGATTTGAACTCCTGACCTTGAGAAATCGACCGCCTAGACCTCCCATAGTGCCTGAGAGAAATTTTTATCTCTCCCTCCCTGCTTATCTCTTGTATTCTGTCTATAGCAGACATATATATATATAGAGAGAGAGAGACAGAGATAGAGAGAGAGAGAGAGAGTGAGAGAGAAATTTTTATCTCTCCCTCCCGGCTTTTTCTGGCAAGTCCCTTTTTCTTTCTTTCTTTCTTTCTTTCTTTCTTTATTTTTTCGAGACAGACTCTCACTTTTGGTGCCCCGGCTAGAGTGCTATGGCGTCAGCTTAGCTCACAACAACCTCAATCTTTAGTGCTCAAGTGATTCTCCTGTCTTATCCTCCCGAGTAGCTGAGACTACAGGCATGCGCCACCATGCCCGGCTAATTTTTCTTTGTATATATATTACTTGGCCAGTAAATTTCTTTCTATTTAAAGTAGAGATGAGGTCTTGCTCTTGCTTGGGCTGGCTTGAACTCCTGACCTCGAGCAATCCTCCCGCCTTGGCGTCCCAGAGAGCTAGGATTACAGCTGTGCTGGGCCTGAGAGAAATTTTTATCTCTCCCTCCCTCCTTATCTCTTTTATTCTGTGTATAGCAGATTTATATATATATATAGAGAGAGAGACAGAGAAATTTTTATCTCTCCCTCCCTGCTATTTCTGGCAAGTCCCTTTTTCTTAATTTTATTTATTCAATTTTTTTTGAGACAGAGTCTCACTTTTGGTGTCGGGCTAGAGTCCTATTGTGTCAGTTTAGCTCACAGCAACCTTAAACTCCTGGGCTCAAGTGATCCTTCTGTCTCAGCCCCCTGAGTAGCTGGGACTACATGCATGTGCCACCATGCCCGGCTAATTTTTCTTTGTATATATATTACTTGGCCAGTAAATTTTTTTCTATTTATAGTAGAGATGGGGTCTTGCTCTTGCTCGGGCTGGTTTGAACTCCTGACCTCCAGCAATCCTCCCACCTCGGACTCCCAGAGATCGAGGATTATAGGTGGGCTCGGCCTGAGAGAAATTTTTATCTCTCCCTTTTTGCTTATCTCTTTTATTCTGTCTATAACAGATATATATATATATATAGAGAGAGAGAGAGAGAGAGAAAGAGAGAGTGAGTGAGAGAGACAGAGAGAGAGAGAGAGAGAGTGAGAGAGAGAGAGAGAAAGAGGGAGAGAGTGAGAGAGAGAGAGAAATTTTTATCTGTCCCTTCCTGCTTTTCTGGTTAGTACCTTTTTCTTAATTTTTTTTGAGACAAAGTCTCACTTTTGGTGCCCCGGCTAGAGTCTATGACGTCAGCTTAGCTCACTTCAACCTCAAACTCCTGGGCTCAAATGATCCTTCCTTCTCAGCCTCCCGAGTAGCTGGGACTACAGGCATGCGCCACCATGACCGGCTAATTTTTCTTTCTATATATATTACTTGGCCAATAAATTTCTTTGCATTTATAGTAGAGATGGGGTCTTGCTCTTGCTGGTTTGAACTCCTGACCTCAAACAATCCTCCCAATCTCTCCCTCCCTGCTTATCCCTTTTATTCTGTCTATAGCAAATATATATATATATATATATATATATATATATATATATATATAGAGAGAGAGAGAGAGAGAGAGAGAGAGAGAGAGAGAGAGAGAGAGAGACAGAGAGACAGAGAGACAGAGAGAAATTTTTATCTCTCCCTCCCTGCTCCTTGTGGTAAGTGCGTTTCCGTAATTTTTTTATTGGGACAATCCTCACTTTTGGTGCCCGGACAAGAGCCCTCTGGCGTCAGCTTAGCGCACAGCAACCTCAACCTCCTGGGGTCATGTGATCCTTCTGTCTCTGCCTCCTGAGTAGCTGGGACTACAAACATGCACCACCCTGCCCGGTTTATTTTGTGTGTGTGTGTGTGTGTGTGTGTGTGTGTGTGTGTGTTTAGTTGGCCAATTAATTTCTATTTATATTAGATATGGTCTTCTCTTGCTCAGGCTGGTTTTGAACTCCTGACCTTGAGAAATGACCCGCCTAGGCCTCCCATAGTGCTAGGATTATAGCCATGGGCCACCACACCCAACCCCTTTTGCTTAATTTCTAATTATTCTGGTACCTAAAAGTTGTATAGTTTTTGGGTGAGTGACAGTGTCTGTCTCCCTCTATCTTACAGGGTACACTGCATCCTTGGTCACTGCTAACTCAAACACCTGGGCTCCATTGATCCTCCTGCCTCAATCTCACGAGTCGCTGGGACTAGAGGCATGTGCCACCATACTTGCCTGATGCTCCTTCTTCCCTCCCTCCCTCCCTTTCTCTCTCTCTCATCAATGAGCAATCTTTCTTACTTTCTCTTTCTCTCTCTCTCTCTCTCTCTCTCTCTCTCTCTCTCTCTCTCTCTGGATCTTCTCCAGCTCCTGAACTTGGGTGATCCCTGTGCATCAGTCTCCCAACCCGCTAGGACTACAGGAGTGAAGCCTCACACCCGGCCTCATAGTGTTCCAGGATAACCATCATAATCTTTATAGGGTACACGTGTTGGTTTCTGACACCGACATAAAATGTGCCAGAGTGACTGCCGTGGCCTCAGCCTAGCTCACAGCAACCTCAACTTCCTGGGCTCAAGCAATCCTCCTGCCTCAGCCTCCAAAGTAGGTGGGATAACAGACATGCGCCACCATACTCGGCTAATTCTTCTTTGTACATATATTACTTGGCCAATTAATTTCTTTCTATTTATAGTAGAGATGGAGTCTTGCTCTTGGTCGGGTGGTGTGAACTCCTGACCTCCAACAATCCTCCCGCCTTGGCCTCCCAGACAGCTAGGATTACATGTGTGCTGGGCCTGAGAAAAATTTTTATCTCTCCCTCCTTGTATATCTCTTTTATTCTGTCTATAGCAGATATATATATATACATATACATATCTATCTATCTATCTATCTATATATATATATATATATATATATATATATAGAGAGAGAGAGAGAGAGAGAGAGAGAGTAATTTTAAGTCTCCCTCCTTGCATTTTCTGGTAAGTCCCTTTTTCTTAATTTTTTTTTTTGGGGGGGGGACACAGGCTCACTTTTGGTGCCCGGGCTAGAGTGCTATGGCATCAGCTTAGCTCACAGCAACCTCAACCTCCTGGGCTCAAGCAATCCTCCTGCCTCAGCCTCGCGAGTAGCTGGGACTACAGGCCTGCACCACCATGCCCGGCTAATTCTTCTTTCTATATATATTTCTTGGCCAAATAATTTGTTTCTATTTATACTAGAGATGAGGTCTTGCTCTTGCTGAGGCTGGTTTGAACTCGTGACCTTGAGCAATCCTCCCACCTGGGCCTCTCAGAGAGCTAGGATTACAGGTGTGCTGTGCCTGAGAGAAATTTTTATCTCTCCCTCCCTGCTTATCTCTTTTATTCTGTCTATAGCAGATATATATATATCTATATACATATATATATATATAGAGAGAGAGGGGGAGAGCGAGAGAGAGAGAGAAATTTTTATTTCTCCCTCCCTGCTTATCACTTTTATTCTGTCTAGAGCATATATATATATATATATATAGAGAGAGAGAGAGAGAGAGAGACAGACAGACAGAGAGAGACAGAGAGAGAGAGAGAGAGACAGAGAGGAGAGAGAGAGAGAGGGAGAGAGAGAGAGAGAGAGAGAGAGAGAGAAATTTTTATCACTCCCTCCCTGCTCCTTCTGGTAAGTCCCTTTTCCGTAATTTTTTTATTGGGACAAGCCTCACTTTTGGTGCCCGGACTAGAGCCCTCTGGCGTCAGCTTAGCGTACAGCAACACCAAACTCCTGGGCTCATGTGATCCTTCTGTCTCAGCCTCCTGAGTAGCTGGGACTACACAGAGGCACCACCATGCCTGGCTTATTGTGTGTGTGTGTGTGTGTGTGTGTGTGTGTGTGTGTGTGTGTTTAGTTGGCCAATAAATTTCTTTCTATTTGTAGTACAGATGGGGTCTTGCTCTTCCTCGAGCTGGTTTGAACTCCTGACCTCGAGCAATCCTCCCATCTCAGACTCCCAGAGAGCTAGGATTACAGGTGGGCTTTGCCTGAGAGAAATTTTTATCTCTCCCTCCCTGCTTATCCCTTTTATTCTGTCTGTAGGAGACATATATATATATATATAGAGAGAGAGAGAGAGAGAGTGAGAGTGAGAGAGAGAGAGAAATTTTTATCTCTCCCTCCCTGCTCCTTTTGGTAAGTCCCTTTTCCGTAATTTTTTTATTGGGACAATCCTCACTTTTGGTGCCCGGACAAGAGCCCTCTGGCGTCAGCTTAGCAAACAGCAACCTCTAACTCCTGGGCTCATGTGATCCTTCTGTCTCTGCCTCCTGAGTAGCTGGGACTACAGACATGCACCACCATGCCCGGATCATTATGTTTGTGTGTGTGTGTGTGTGTGTGTGGTGTGTGTCTTTAGTAGGTCAATTAATTTCTTCCTATTTATAGTAGAGATGGTCTAGCTTTTGCTCAGGCTGGATTTGAACTCCTGACCTTGAGAAATCGACCGCCTAGACCTCCCATAGTGCCAGAGAGAAATTTTTATCTCTCCCTCCCTGCTTATCTCTTTTATTCTGTCTATAGCAGACATATATATATATATATAGAGAGAGAGACAGAGATAGAGAGAGAGAGAGAGAGAGTGAGAGAGAAATTTTTATCTCTCCCTCCCGGCTTTTTCTGGCAAGTCCCTTTTTCTTAATTTATTTATTTATTTATTTATTTATTTATTTATTTATTTATTTATTTATTTTTTGAGACAGAGTCTCACTTTTGGTGCCCCGGCTAGAGTGCTATGGCGTCAGCTTAGCTCACAACAACCTCAATCTTTAGTGCTCAAGTGATTCTCCTGTCTTATCCTCCCGAGTAGCTGGGACTACAGGCATGCGCCACCATGCCCGGCTCATTTTTCTTTGTATATATATTACTTGGCCAGTAAATTTCTTTCTATTTAAAGTAGAGATGGGGTCTTGCTCTTGCTTGGGCTGGCTTGAACTCCTGACCTCGAGCAATCCTCCCGCCTTGGCGTCCCAGAGAGCTAGGATTACAGCTGTGCTGGGCCTGAGAGAAATTTTTATCTCTCCCTCCCTCCTTATCTCTTTTATTCTGTGTATAGCAGATTTATATATATATATAGAGAGAGAGACAGAGAAATTTTTATCTCTCCCTCCCTGCTATTTCTGGCAAGTCCCTTTTTCTTAATTTTATTTATTCAATTTTTTTTGAGACAGAGTCTCACTTTTGGTGTCGGGCTAGAGTCCTATTGTGTCAGTTTAGCTCACAGCAACCTTAAACTCCTGGGCTCAAGTGATCCTTCTGTCTCAGCCCCCTGAGTAGCTGGGACTACATGCATGTGCCACCATGCCCGGCTAATTTTTCTTTGTATATATATTACTTGGCCAGTAAATTTTTTTCTATTTATAGTAGAGATGGGGTCTTGCTCTTGCTCGGGCTGGTTTGAACTCCTGACCTCCAGCAATCCTCCCACCTCGGACTCCCAGAGATCGAGGATTATAGGTGGGCTCGGCCTGAGAGAAATTTTTATCTCTCCCTTTTTGCTTATCTCTTTTATTCTGTCTATAACAGATATATATATATATATAGAGAGAGAGAGAGAGAGAGAAAGAGAGAGTGAGTGAGAGAGACAGAGAGAGAGAGAGAGAGAGTGAGAGAGAGAGAGAGAAAGAGGGAGAGAGTGAGAGAGAGAGAGAAATTTTTATCTGTCCCTTCCTGCTTTTCTGGTTAGTACCTTTTTCTTAATTTTTTTTGAGACAAAGTCTCACTTTTGGTGCCCCGGCTAGAGTCTATGACGTCAGCTTAGCTCACTTCAACCTCAAACTCCTGGGCTCAAATGATCCTTCCTTCTCAGCCTCCCGAGTAGCTGGGACTACAGGCATGCGCCACCATGACCGGCTAATTTTTCTTTCTATATATATTACTTGGCCAATAAATTTCTTTGCATTTATAGTAGAGATGGGGTCTTGCTCTTGCTGGTTTGAACTCCTGACCTCAAACAATCCTCCCAATCTCTCCCTCCCTGCTTATCCCTTTTATTCTGTCTATAGCAAATATATATATATATATATATATATATATATATATATATATATATATATATAGAGAGAGAGAGAGAGAGAGAGAGAGAGAGAGAGAGAGAGAGAGAGAGAGAGACAGAGAGACAGAGAGAAATTTTTATCTCTCCCTCCCTGCTCCTTGTGGTAAGTGCGTTTCCGTAATTTTTTTATTGGGACAATCCTCACTTTTGGTGCCCGGACAAGAGCCCTCTGGCGTCAGCTTAGCGCACAGCAACCTCAACCTCCTGGGGTCATGTGATCCTTCTGTCTCTGCCTCCTGAGTAGCTGGGACTACAAACATGCACCACCCTGCCCGGTTTATTTTGTGTGTGTGTGTGTGTGTGTGTGTGTGTGTGTGTGTGTTTAGTTGGCCAATTAATTTCTATTTATATTAGATATGGTCTTCTCTTGCTCAGGCTGGTTTTGAACTCCTGACCTTGAGAAATGACCCGCCTAGGCCTCCCATAGTGCTAGGATTATAGCCATGGGCCACCACACCCAACCCCTTTTGCTTAATTTCTAATTATTCTGGTACCTAAAAGTTGTATAGTTTTTGGGTGAGTGACAGTGTCTGTCTCCCTCTATCTTACAGGGTACACTGCATCCTTGGTCACTGCTAACTCAAACACCTGGGCTCCATTGATCCTCCTGCCTCAATCTCACGAGTCGCTGGGACTAGAGGCATGTGCCACCATACTTGCCTGATGCTCCTTCTTCCCTCCCTCCCTCCCTTTCTCTCTCTCTCATCAATGAGCAATCTTTCTTACTTTCTCTTTCTCTCTCTCTCTCTCTCTCTCTCTCTCTCTCTCTCTCTCTCTCTGGATCTTCTCCAGCTCCTGAACTTGGGTGATCCCTGTGCATCAGTCTCCCAACCCGCTAGGACTACAGGAGTGAAGCCTCACACCCGGCCTCATAGTGTTCCAGGATAACCATCATAATCTTTATAGGGTACACGTGTTGGTTTCTGACACCGACATAAAATGTGCCAGAGTGACTGCCGTGGCCTCAGCCTAGCTCACAGCAACCTCAACTTCCTGGGCTCAAGCAATCCTCCTGCCTCAGCCTCCAAAGTAGGTGGGATAACAGACATGCGCCACCATACTCGGCTAATTCTTCTTTGTACATATATTACTTGGCCAATTAATTTCTTTCTATTTATAGTAGAGATGGAGTCTTGCTCTTGGTCGGGTGGTGTGAACTCCTGACCTCCAACAATCCTCCCGCCTTGGCCTCCCAGACAGCTAGGATTACATGTGTGCTGGGCCTGAGAAAAATTTTTATCTCTCCCTCCTTGTATATCTCTTTTATTCTGTCTATAGCAGATATATATATATACATATACATATCTATCTATCTATCTATCTATATATATATATATATATATATATATATATAGAGAGAGAGAGAGAGAGAGAGAGAGAGTAATTTTAAGTCTCCCTCCTTGCATTTTCTGGTAAGTCCCTTTTTCTTAATTTTTTTTTTTGGGGGGGGGACACAGGCTCACTTTTGGTGCCCGGGCTAGAGTGCTATGGCATCAGCTTAGCTCACAGCAACCTCAACCTCCTGGGCTCAAGCAATCCTCCTGCCTCAGCCTCGCGAGTAGCTGGGACTACAGGCCTGCACCACCATGCCCGGCTAATTCTTCTTTCTATATATATTTCTTGGCCAAATAATTTGTTTCTATTTATACTAGAGATGAGGTCTTGCTCTTGCTGAGGCTGGTTTGAACTCGTGACCTTGAGCAATCCTCCCACCTGGGCCTCTCAGAGAGCTAGGATTACAGGTGTGCTGTGCCTGAGAGAAATTTTTATCTCTCCCTCCCTGCTTATCTCTTTTATTCTGTCTATAGCAGATATATATATATCTATATACATATATATATATATAGAGAGAGAGGGGGAGAGCGAGAGAGAGAGAGAAATTTTTATTTCTCCCTCCCTGCTTATCACTTTTATTCTGTCTAGAGCATATATATATATATATATATAGAGAGAGAGAGAGAGAGAGAGACAGACAGACAGAGAGAGACAGAGAGAGAGAGAGAGAGACAGAGAGGAGAGAGAGAGAGAGGGAGAGAGAGAGAGAGAGAGAGAGAGAGAGAAATTTTTATCACTCCCTCCCTGCTCCTTCTGGTAAGTCCCTTTTCCGTAATTTTTTTATTGGGACAAGCCTCACTTTTGGTGCCCGGACTAGAGCCCTCTGGCGTCAGCTTAGCGTACAGCAACACCAAACTCCTGGGCTCATGTGATCCTTCTGTCTCAGCCTCCTGAGTAGCTGGGACTACACAGAGGCACCACCATGCCTGGCTTATTGTGTGTGTGTGTGTGTGTGTGTGTGTGTGTGTGTGTGTGTGTTTAGTTGGCCAATAAATTTCTTTCTATTTGTAGTACAGATGGGGTCTTGCTCTTCCTCGAGCTGGTTTGAACTCCTGACCTCGAGCAATCCTCCCATCTCAGACTCCCAGAGAGCTAGGATTACAGGTGGGCTTTGCCTGAGAGAAATTTTTATCTCTCCCTCCCTGCTTATCCCTTTTATTCTGTCTGTAGGAGACATATATATATATATATAGAGAGAGAGAGAGAGAGAGTGAGAGTGAGAGAGAGAGAGAAATTTTTATCTCTCCCTCCCTGCTCCTTTTGGTAAGTCCCTTTTCCGTAATTTTTTTATTGGGACAATCCTCACTTTTGGTGCCCGGACAAGAGCCCTCTGGCGTCAGCTTAGCAAACAGCAACCTCTAACTCCTGGGCTCATGTGATCCTTCTGTCTCTGCCTCCTGAGTAGCTGGGACTACAGACATGCACCACCATGCCCGGATCATTATGTTTGTGTGTGTGTGTGTGTGTGTGTGGTGTGTGTCTTTAGTAGGTCAATTAATTTCTTCCTATTTATAGTAGAGATGGTCTAGCTTTTGCTCAGGCTGGATTTGAACTCCTGACCTTGAGAAATCGACCGCCTAGACCTCCCATAGTGCCAGAGAGAAATTTTTATCTCTCCCTCCCTGCTTATCTCTTTTATTCTGTCTATAGCAGACATATATATATATATAGAGAGAGAGAGACAGAGATAGAGAGAGAGAGAGAGAGAGTGAGAGAGAAATTTTTATCTCTCCCTCCCGGCTTTTTCTGGCAAGTCCCTTTTTCTTAATTTATTTATTTATTTATTTATTTATTTATTTATTTATTTATTTTTTGAGACAGAGTCTCACTTTTGGTGCCCCGGCTAGAGTGCTATGGCGTCAGCTTAGCTCACAACAACCTCAATCTTTAGTGCTCAAGTGATTCTCCTGTCTTATCCTCCCGAGTAGCTGGGACTACAGGCATGCGCCACCATGCCCGGCTCATTTTTCTTTGTATATATATTACTTGGCCAGTAAATTTCTTTCTATTTAAAGTAGAGATGGGGTCTTGCTCTTGCTTGGGCTGGCTTGAACTCCTGACCTCGAGCAATCCTCCCGCCTTGGCGTCCCAGAGAGCTAGGATTACAGCTGTGCTGGGCCTGAGAGAAATTTTTATCTCTCCCTCCCTCCTTATCTCTTTTATTCTGTGTATAGCAGATTTATATATATATAGAGAGAGAAAGAGACACATAGAGAAATTTTTATCTCTCCCTCCCTGCTATTTCTGGCAAGTCCCTTTTTCTTAATTTTATTTATTCATTTTTTTTTGAGACAGAGTCTCACTTTTGGTGTCGGGCTAGAGTGCTATGGCGTCAGTTTAGCTCACAGCAACCTTAAACTCCTGGGCTCAAGTAATCCTTCTGTCTCAGCCCCCTGAGTAGCTGGGACTACATGCATGTGCCACCATAACCGGCTAATTCTTCTTTCTATATATATTATTTGGCCAAATAATTTGTTTCTATTTATAGTAGACATGGGGTCTTGCTCTTGCTGAGGCTGGTTTGAACTCCTGACCTTGAGCAATCCTTCTGCCCCGCCCCCCAGAGAGCTAGGATTACAGGTGTGCTGGGACTGACACAAATCTTTATCTCTTCAACCCTGCTTATCTCTTTTCATCTGTCTACAGCAGATATATATATATATATATATATATAGAGAGAGAGAGAGAGAGAGAGAGAGAGAAATTTTTATCTTTCCCACCTGAGTTTACTGGTAATTCCCTTTTCTTAATTTTTTTTTTTAAGACAGTCTCACTTTTGGTGCCATGGCTAGAGTAGTATGGTGTCAGCTTAGTTCACAGCCACCTCAAACTCCTAGGCTCAAGTGATCCTTCTGTCTCAGCCTCCTGAGTAACTGGGACTACAGGCATGTGCCACCATGCCTGGCTTATTGTGTGTGTATGTTTAGTTGGCCAATTAATTTCTTTCTATTTGTAGTAGAGATGGGGTCTTGCTCTTCCTCTAGCTGCTTTGAACTCCTGACCTCGAGCAATCCTCCCACCTCGGACTCCCAGACAGCTAGGATTACAGGTGTGCTTTGCCTGAGAGAAATTTTTATCTCTCCCTCCCTGCTTATCCCTTTTATTCTGGCTATAGCAAATATATATATATATATATATATATAGAGAGAGAGAGAGAGAGAGAGAGAGAGAAATTTTTATCTCTCCCTCCCTGCTCCTTCTGGTAAGTCCCTTTTTCTTAATTTTTATTTTTTGAGATATAGTCTCAATTTTTGTGCCCGAGAGAGAGAGAAATTTTTATCTTACCAAACTGCATTTTCTGGTAATTCCCTTTTACTTAATTTTTTTTTTTTAGGACACAGTCTCACTTTTGGTGTCAGGCTAGAGTGCTATGGTGTCAGCTTAGCTCACAGCAACCTCAAACACCGAGGCTCAAGTGATCCTTCTGTCTCAGCCTCCCAAGTAGGTGGGACTACAGGCATGTGCCACCATGCCTGGCTTATTGTGTGTGTGTGTGTGTGTGTGTGTGTGTTTAGTTGGCCAATTAATTTCTTTCTATTTATAATAGAGACGGTCTTGCTCTTGCTCAGGCTGGTTTTGAACTCCTGACCTTGAGCAATCCACCCACCTGTGCCTCCCAGAGAGCTAGGATTATAGGTGGGCTTTGCCTGAGAGAAATTTTTATCTCTCCCTCCCTGCTTATCCCTTTTATTCTGTCTATAGCAGATATATATATATATATATATATATATATATATATATATAGAGAGAGAGAGAGAGAGAGAGAGAGAGAGAGAGAGAAATTTTTATCTTCTTCCTGCGTTTTTTGGTAAGTCCCTTTTTCGTTATTTATTTTTGGGGGGGGGACAGAGTCTCTTTTGGGGCCAGGACTAGAGTGATATGGCGTCAGCTTAGGTCACAGCAACCTCAAACTCCTGGGCTAAAGCGATCCTCCTGTCTCAGTCTCCCAAGTAACTGGGACTACAGGCATGAGCCAGCATGCCCGGCTAATTTTTTCTATATATATTAGTTGGCCAATTAGTTTCTTCCTATTTATATTAGAGACGGGGTCTTGCTCTTGCTCAGGCTGGTTTCGAACTCCCGACCTCGAACAATCTGTCCACCTTGGCCTGCCAGAGAGCTAGGATTACAGGCGTGAGCCACCGCGCCCTGCCCTCAAGTGATCCTTTTGTCTAAGCCTCCGGATTAGTTCAGACTACAGACATGCACCACCATGGCCGGCTTATTATGTGTGTGTGTGTGTGTGTGTGTGTGTCTGTATGTGTGTGTGTTTAGTTGGTCAATTAATTTCTATTTATAGTAGAGACGGTCTTGCTCTTGCTCAGGCTGGTTTTGAACTCCTGACCTTTAGCAATCCACATGCCTCCGCCTCCCAGAGTGCTAGGATTAAAGGCATGGGCCACCACGCCCAACCCCTTTTGTTTAATTTTTAATTATTCTGGTACCTACTATTTGTACAGTTTTTGGTGAGTGACAGGGTCTGTCTCCCTCTATCAAACAGGGTACACTGTATACTTGGTCACTGCAACCTCAAACACTTACTTGGGCTCCATCGATCCTCCTGCCGCATCCTCACGAGTCGCTGGGACTACAGGCGTGTGCCACCCTACTTACCTGATGCTGCTTCTTCCCTCCCTCCTTTCCTCCCTCCCTCCCTCCTTCCCTCCCTCCCTCCCTCCCTCCCTCCCTCCCTCCCTTTCTCTCTCTCTCTCTCTCTCATTAATTTATATTATTTGATTTATTTTACCCTGCTCAAGTGGAGCAGTGGGAGTGGAAAAGGAGCAAAGGGATCTGTAACTGGTTCTGATCAATGAGCAATCTTTCTTACTTACTTTCTGTCTTTCTCTCTCTCTCTCTGTCTGACTCTCTCTATATATATCAGGATCTTCTCCAGCTCCTGAACTTGGGTGATCCCAGTGCATCAGTCCCCAGTGTGCTAGGACTATAGGAGTGAAGCACCACACCCGGCCTCATTGTGTGCCACGATAACCCTCATAATCTTTATAGGGTACACGTGATGTTTTGTGATACAGGCATACAATGTGTTAGAGTGAGTGCCGTGGCTTCACGCTACCTCACAACAACATCAACTTCCTGGACTCAAGCAATCCTCCTGCCTCAGCCTCTCAAGTAACTGGGACTATAGGCATGCGCCACCATGCCCGGCTAATTTTTGTTTCTATATATATTACTTGGCCAATTAATTTCTTCCTATTTATACTAGAGATGGGGTCTTGCTCTTGCTCCCACTGATTTGAACTCCTGACCTCCAGCAATCCTCCCCCCTCAGCCTCTCAGAGAGCTAGGATTACAGGTGTGCTGGGCCTGAGAGAAATTTTTGTCTCTCCCTCCCTGCTTATCTCTTTTATTCTGTCTATAGCAGGTATATATGTATATATATATATATATATATACAGAGAGAGAGACAGACACAGAGAGAGAGAGTGACAGAAATTTTTTATCTCTCCCTCCCTGTTTTTTCTGGCAAATCCCTTTTTCTTAATTTTATTTATTCATTTTTCTTTGAAACAGAGTCTCACTTTTGGTGCCCGGGCTAGAGTGCTATGGTGTCAGTTTAGCTCACTGCATCCTCAAACTCCTGGGGTCAAGTGATCTTTTGTCTCAACCCCCCGAGTAGCTGGGACTACAGGCATGTGCCGCAATGCCCGGCTAATTTTTCTTTCTCTATATATTACTTGGCCCATAAATTTCTCCTGACCTCGAGTAATCCTGCCGACTCGGCCTCCCAGAGAGCTAGGATTACATGTGTGTTCGGCCTCAGAGAAATATTTATGGCTCCCACCCTGCTTATCTCTTTTATTCTGTCAATAGCAGATATATATATATAGAGAGAGAAGATTTATATATATGTATATATATAGAGAGAGAGAGAAAGAGAGAGACAGAGAGAGAGAGAAATTTGTATCTCTCCCTACCTGCTTTTTCTCGCAAGTCCCTTTTTCTTAATTTTTTTATTTATTTATTTTTTTGAGACAGAGTCTCACTTTTGGTGCCCGGGCTACAGTAGTATGGCGTCAGCCTAGCTCACAGCCACCTCAAATTCCAGGGCTCAAGTGATCCTTCTGGGACTACAGGCATGTGCCACCATGCCAGGTTAATTTTTCTTTCTATATATATTTCTTGGCCAATG
>NW_027438948.1:0-7500 GCF_040939455.1 Microcebus murinus | reverse complement strand
GGTTAGGGTTAGGGTTAGGGTTAGGGTTAGGGTTAGGGTTAGGGTTAGGGTTAGGGTTAGGGTTAGGGTTAGGGTTAGGGTTAGGGTTAGGGTTAGGGTTAGGGTTAGGGTTAGGGTTAGGGTTAGGGTTAGGGTTAGGGTTAGGGTTAGGGTTAGGGTTAGGGTTAGGGTTAGGGTTAGGGTTAGGGTTAGGGTTAGGGTTAGGGTTAGGGTTAGGGTTAGGGTTAGGGTTAGGGTTAGGGTTAGGGTTAGGGTTAGGGTTAGGGTTAGGGTTAGGGTTAGGGTTAGGGTTAGGGTTAGGGTTAGGGTTAGGGTTAGGGTTAGGGTTAGGGTTAGGGTTAGGGTTAGGGTTAGGGTTAGGGTTAGGGTTAGGGTTAGGGTTAGGGTTAGGGTTAGGGTTAGGGTTAGGGTTAGGGTTAGGGTTAGGGTTAGGGTTAGGGTTAGGGTTAGGGTTAGGGTTAGGGTTAGGGTTAGGGTTAGGGTTAGGGTTAGGGTTAGGGTTAGGGTTAGGGTTAGGGTTAGGGTTAGGGTTAGGGTTAGGGTTAGGGTTAGGGTTAGGGTTAGGGTTAGGGTTAGGGTTAGGGTTAGGGTTAGGGTTAGGGTTAGGGTTAGGGTTAGGGTTAGGGTTAGGGTTAGGGTTAGGGTTAGGGTTAGGGTTAGGGTTAGGGTTAGGGTTAGGGTTAGGGTTAGGGTTAGGGTTAGGGTTAGGGTTAGGGTTAGGGTTAGGGTTAGGGTTAGGGTTAGGGTTAGGGTTAGGGTTAGGGTTAGGGTTAGGGTTAGGGTTAGGGTTAGGGTTAGGGTTAGGGTTAGGGTTAGGGTTAGGGTTAGGGTTAGGGTTAGGGTTAGGGTTAGGGTTAGGGTTAGGGTTAGGGTTTAGGGTTAGGGTTAGGGTTAGGGTTAGGGTTAGGGTTAGGGTTAGGGTTAGGGTTAGGGTTAGGGTTAGGGTTAGGGTTAGGGTTAGGGTTAGGGTTAGGGTTAGGGTTAGGGTTAGGGTTAGGGTTAGGGTTAGGGTTAGGGTTAGGGTTAGGGTTAGGGTTAGGGTTAGGGTTAGGGTTAGGGTTAGGGTTAGGGTTAGGGTTAGGGTTAGGGTTAGGGTTAGGGTTAGGGTTAGGGTTAGGGTTAGGGTTAGGGTTAGGGTTAGGGTTAGGGTTAGGGTTAGGGTTAGGGTTAGGGTTAGGGTTAGGGTTAGGGTTAGGGTTAGGGTTAGGGTTAGGGTTAGGGTTAGGGTTAGGGTTAGGGTTAGGGTTAGGGTTAGGGTTAGGGTTAGGGTTAGGGTTAGGGTTAGGGTTAGGGTTAGGGTTAGGGTTAGGGTTAGGGTTAGGGTTAGGGTTAGGGTTAGGGTTAGGGTTAGGGTTAGGGTTAGGGGTTAGGGTTAGGGTTAGGGTTAGGGTTAGGGTTAGGGTTAGGGTTAGGGTTAGGGTTAGGGTTAGGGTTAGGGTTAGGGTTAGGGTTAGGGTTAGGGTTAGGGTTAGGGTTAGGGTTAGGGTTAGGGTTAGGGTTAGGGTTAGGGTTAGGGTTAGGGTTAGGGTTAGGGTTAGGGTTAGGGTTAGGGTTAGGGTTAGGGTTAGGAGGGTTAGGGTTAGGGTTAGGGTTAGGGTTAGGGTTAGGGTTAGGGTTAGGGTTAGGGTTAGGGTTAGGGTTAGGGTTAGGGTTAGGGTTAGGGTTAGGGTTAGGGTTAGGGTTAGGGTTAGGGTTAGGGTTAGGGTTAGGGTTAGGGTTAGGGTTAGGGTTAGGGTTAGGGTTAGGGTTAGGGTTAGGGTTAGGGTTAGGGTTAGGGTTAGGGTTAGGGTTAGGGTTAGGGTTAGGGTTAGGGTTAGGGTTAGGGTTAGGGTTAGGGTTAGGGTTAGGGTTAGGGTTAGGGTTAGGGTTAGGGTTAGGGTTAGGGTTAGGGTTAGGGTTAGGGTTAGGGTTAGGGTTAGGGTTAGGGTTAGGGTTAGGGTTAGGGTTAGGGTTAGGGTTAGGGTTAGGGTTAGGGTTAGGGTTAGGGTTAGGGTTAGGGTTAGGGTTAGGGTTAGGGTTAGGGTTAGGGTTAGGGTTAGGGTTAGGGTTAGGGTTAGGGTTAGGGTTAGGGTTAGGGTTAGGGTTAGGGTTAGGGTTAGGGTTAGGGTTAGGGTTAGGGTTAGGGTTAGGGTTAGGGTTAGGGTTAGGGTTAGGGTTAGGGTTAGGGTTAGGGTTAGGGTTAGGGTTAGGGTTAGGGTTAGGGTTAGGGTTAGGGTTAGGGTTAGGGTTAGGGTTAGGGTTAGGGTTAGGGTTAGGGTTAGGGTTAGGGTTAGGGTTAGGGTTAGGGTTAGGGTTAGGGTTAGGGTTAGGGTTAGGGTTAGGGTTAGGGTTAGGGTTAGGGTTAGGGTTAGGGTTAGGGTTAGGGTTAGGGTTAGGGTTAGGGTTAGGGTTAGGGTTAGGGTTAGGGTTAGGGTTAGGGTTAGGGTTAGGGTTAGGGTTAGGGTTAGGGTTAGGGTTAGGGTTAGGGTTAGGGTTAGGGTTAGGGTTAGGGTTAGGGTTAGGGTTAGGGTTAGGGTTAGGGTTAGGGTTAGGGTTAGGGTTAGGGTTAG
This sequence comes from Microcebus murinus, assembly GCF_040939455.1. NCBI lineage: Eukaryota > Metazoa > Chordata > Mammalia > Primates > Cheirogaleidae > Microcebus > Microcebus murinus. Next base: position 4,951 of record NW_027438948.1, on the reverse strand, counting down.
GGTTAGGGTTAGGGTTAGGGTTAGGGTTAGGGTTAGGGTTAGGGTTAGGGTTAGGGTTAGGGTTAGGGTTAGGGTTAGGGTTAGGGTTAGGGTTAGGGTTAGGGTTAGGGTTAGGGTTAGGGTTAGGGTTAGGGTTAGGGTTAGGGTTAGGGTTAGGGTTAGGGTTAGGGTTAGGGTTAGGGTTAGGGTTAGGGTTAGGGTTAGGGTTAGGGTTAGGGTTAGGGTTAGGGTTAGGGTTAGGGTTAGGGTTAGGGTTAGGGTTAGGGTTAGGGTTAGGGTTAGGGTTAGGGTTAGGGTTAGGGTTAGGGTTAGGGTTAGGGTTAGGGTTAGGGTTAGGGTTAGGGTTAGGGTTAGGGTTAGGGTTAGGGTTAGGGTTAGGGTTAGGGTTAGGGTTAGGGTTAGGGTTAGGGTTAGGGTTAGGGTTAGGGTTAGGGTTAGGGTTAGGGTTAGGGTTAGGGTTAGGGTTAGGGTTAGGGTTAGGGTTAGGGTTAGGGTTAGGGTTAGGGTTAGGGTTAGGGTTAGGGTTAGGGTTAGGGTTAGGGTTAGGGTTAGGGTTAGGGTTAGGGTTAGGGTTAGGGTTAGGGTTAGGGTTAGGGTTAGGGTTAGGGTTAGGGTTAGGGTTAGGGTTAGGGTTAGGGTTAGGGTTAGGGTTAGGGTTAGGGTTAGGGTTAGGGTTAGGGTTAGGGTTAGGGTTAGGGTTAGGGTTAGGGTTAGGGTTAGGGTTAGGGTTAGGGTTAGGGTTAGGGTTAGGGTTAGGGTTAGGGTTAGGGTTAGGGTTAGGGTTAGGGTTAGGGTTAGGGTTAGGGTTAGGGTTAGGGTTAGGGTTAGGGTTAGGGTTAGGGTTAGGGTTAGGGTTAGGGTTAGGGTTAGGGTTAGGGTTAGGGTTAGGGTTAGGGTTAGGGTTAGGGTTAGGGTTAGGGTTAGGGTTAGGGTTAGGGTTAGGGTTAGGGTTAGGGTTAGGGTTAGGGTTAGGGTTAGGGTTAGGGTTAGGGTTAGGGTTAGGGTTAGGGTTAGGGTTAGGGTTAGGGTTAGGGTTAGGGTTAGGGTTAGGGTTAGGGTTAGGGTTAGGGTTAGGGTTAGGGTTAGGGTTAGGGTTAGGGTTAGGGTTAGGGTTAGGGTTAGGGTTAGGGTTAGGGTTAGGGTTAGGGTTAGGGTTAGGGTTAGGGTTAGGGTTAGGGTTAGGGTTAGGGTTAGGGTTAGGGTTAGGGTTAGGGTTAGGGTTAGGGTTAGGGTTAGGGTTAGGGTTAGGGTTAGGGTTAGGGTTAGGGTTAGGGTTAGGGTTAGGGTTAGGGTTAGGGTTAGGGTTAGGGTTAGGGTTAGGGTTAGGGTTAGGGTTAGGGTTAGGGTTAGGGTTAGGGTTAGGGTTAGGGTTAGGGTTAGGGTTAGGGTTAGGGTTAGGGTTAGGGTTAGGGTTAGGGTTAGGGTTAGGGTTAGGGTTAGGGTTAGGGTTAGGGTTAGGGTTAGGGTTAGGGTTAGGGTTAGGGTTAGGGTTAGAGGGTTAGGGTTAGGGTTAGGGTTAGGGTTAGGGTTAGGGTTAGGGTTAGGGTTAGGGTTAGGGTTAGGGTTAGGGTTAGGGTTAGGGTTAGGGTTAGGGTTAGGGTTAGGGTTAGGGTTAGGGTTAGGGTTAGGGTTAGGGTTAGGGTTAGGGTTAGGGTTAGGGTTAGGGTTAGGGTTAGGGTTAGGGTTAGGGTTAGGGTTAGGGTTAGGGTTAGGGTTAGGGTTAGGGTTAGGGTTAGGGTTAGGGTTAGGGTTAGGGTTAGGGTTAGGGTTAGGGTTAGGGTTAGGGTTAGGGTTAGGGTTAGGGTTAGGGTTAGGGTTAGGGTTAGGGTTAGGGTTAGGGTTAGGGTTAGGGTTAGGGTTAGGGTTAGGGTTAGGGTTAGGGTTAGGGTTAGGGTTAGGGTTAGGGTTAGGGTTAGGGTTAGGGTTAGGGTTAGGGTTAGGGTTAGGGTTAGGGTTAGGGTTAGGGTTAGGGTTAGGGTTAGGGTTAGGGTTAGGGTTAGGGTTAGGGTTAGGGTTAGGGTTAGGGTTAGGGTTAGGGTTAGGGTTAGGGTTAGGGTTAGGGTTAGGGTTAGGGTTAGGGTTAGGGTTAGGGTTAGGGTTAGGGTTAGGGTTAGGGTTAGGGTTAGGGTTAGGGTTAGGGTTAGGGTTAGGGTTAGGGTTAGGGTTAGGGTTAGGGTTAGGGTTAGGGTTAGGGTTAGGGTTAGGGTTAGGGTTAGGGTTAGGGTTAGGGTTAGGGTTAGGGTTAGGGTTAGGGTTAGGGTTAGGGTTAGGGTTAGGGTTAGGGTTAGGGTTAGGGTTAGGGTTAGGGTTAGGGTTAGGGTTAGGGTTAGGGTTAGGGTTAGGGTTAGGGTTAGGGTTAGGGTTAGGGTTAGGGTTAGGGTTAGGGTTAGGGTTAGGGTTAGGGTTAGGGTTAGGGTTAGGGTTAGGGTTAGGGTTAGGGTTAGGGTTAGGGTTAGGGTTAGGGTTAGGGTTAGGGTTAGGGTTAGGGTTAGGGTTAGGGTTAGGGTTAGGGTTAGGGTTAGGGTTAGGGTTAGGGTTAGGGTTAGGGTTAGGGTTAGGGTTAGGGTTAGGGTTAGGGTTAGGGTTAGGGTTAGGGTTAGGGTTAGGGTTAGGGTTAGGGTTAGGGTTAGGGTTAGGGTTAGGGTTAGGGTTAGGGTTAGGGTTAGGGTTAGGGTTAGGGTTAGGGTTAGGGTTAGGGTTAGGGTTAGGGTTAGGGTTAGGGTTAGGGTTAGGGTTAGGGTTAGGGTTAGGGTTAGGGTTAGGGTTAGGGTTAGGGTTAGGGTTAGGGTTAGGGTTAGGGTTAGGGTTAGGGTTAGGGTTAGGGTTAGGGTTAGGGTTAGGGTTAGGGTTAGGGTTAGGGTTAGGGTTAGGGTTAGGGTTAGGGTTAGGGTTAGGGTTAGGGTTAGGGTTAGGGTTAGGGTTAGGGTTAGGGTTAGGGTTAGGGTTAGGGTTAGGGTTAGGGTTAGGGTTAGGGTTAGGGTTAGGGTTAGGGTTAGGGTTAGGGTTAGGGTTAGGGTTAGGGTTAGGGTTAGGGTTAGGGTTAGGGTTAGGGTTAGGGTTAGGGTTAGGGTTAGGGTTAGGGTTAGGGTTAGGGTTAGGGTTAGGGTTAGGGTTAGGGTTAGGGTTAGGGTTAGGGTTAGGGTTAGGGTTAGGGTTAGGGTTAGGGTTAGGGTTAGGGTTAGGGTTAGGGTTAGGGTTAGGGTTAGGGTTAGGGTTAGGGTTAGGGTTAGGGTTAGGGTTAGGGTTAGGGTTAGGGTTAGGGTTAGGGTTAGGGTTAGGGTTAGGGTTAGGGTTAGGGTTAGGGTTAGGGTTAGGGTTAGGGTTAGGGTTAGGGTTAGGGTTAGGGTTAGGGTTAGGGTTAGGGTTAGGGTTAGGGTTAGGGTTAGGGTTAGGGTTAGGGTTAGGGTTAGGGTTAGGGTTAGGGTTAGGGTTAGGGTTAGGGTTAGGGTTAGGGTTAGGGTTAGGGTTAGGGTTAGGGTTAGGGTTAGGGTTAGGGTTAGGGTTAGGGTTAGGGTTAGGGTTAGGGTTAGGGTTAGGGTTAGGGTTAGGGTTAGGGTTAGGGTTAGGGTTAGGGTTAGGGTTAGGGTTAGGGTTAGGGTTAGGGTTAGGGTTAGGGTTAGGGTTAGGGTTAGGGTTAGGGTTAGGGTTAGGGTTAGGGTTAGGGTTAGGGTTAGGGTTAGGGTTAGGGTTAGGGTTAGGGTTAGGGTTAGGGTTAGGGTTAGGGTTAGGGTTAGGGTTAGGGTTAGGGTTAGGGTTAGGGTTAGGGTTAGGGTTAGGGTTAGGGTTAGGGTTAGGGTTAGGGTTAGGGTTAGGGTTAGGGTTAGGGTTAGGGTTAGGGTTAGGGTTAGGGTTAGGGTTAGGGTTAGGGTTAGGGTTAGGGTTAGGGTTAGGGTTAGGGTTAGGGTTAGGGTTAGGGTTAGGGTTAGGGTTAGGGTTAGGGTTAGGGTTAGGGTTAGGGTTAGGGTTAGGGTTAGGGTTAGGGTTAGGGTTAGGGTTAGGGTTAGGGTTAGGGTTAGGGTTAGGGTTAGGGTTAGGGTTAGGGTTAGGGTTAGGGTTAGGGTTAGGGTTAGGGTTAGGGTTAGGGTTAGGGTTAGGGTTAGGGTTAGGGTTAGGGTTAGGGTTAGGGTTAGGGTTAGGGTTAGGGTTAGGGTTAGGGTTAGGGTTAGGGTTAGGGTTAGGGTTAGGGTTAGGGTTAGGGTTAGGGTTAGGGTTAGGGTTAGGGTTAGGGTTAGGGTTAGGGTTAGGGTTAGGGTTAGGGTTAGGGTTAGGGTTAGGGTTAGGGTTAGGGTTAGGGTTAGGGTTAGGGTTAGGGTTAGGGTTAGGGTTAGGGTTAGGGTTAGGGTTAGGGTTAGGGTTAGGGTTAGGGTTAGGGTTAGGGTTAGGGTTAGGGTTAGGGTTAGGGTTAGGGTTAGGGTTAGGGTTAGGGTTAGGGTTAGGGTTAGGGTTAGGGTTAGGGTTAGGGTTAGGGTTAGGGTTAGGGTTAGGGTTAGGGTTAGGGTTAGGGTTAGGGTTAGGGTTAGGGTTAGGGTTAGGGTTAGGGTTAGGGTTAGGGTTAGGGTTAGGGTTAGGGTTAGGGTTAGGGTTAGGGTTAGGGTTAGGGTTAGGGTTAGGGTTAGGGTTAGGGTTAGGGTTAGGGTTAGGGTTAGGGTTAGGGTTAGGGTTAGGGTTAGGGTTAGGGTTAGGGTTAGGGTTAGGGTTAGGGTTAGGGTTAGGGTTAGGGTTAGGGTTAGGGTTAGGGTTAGGGTTAGGGTTAGGGTTAGGGTTAGGGTTAGGGTTAGGGTTAGGGTTAGGGTTAGGGTTAGGGTTAGGGTTAGGGTTAGGGTTAGGGTTAGGGTTAGGGTTAGGGTTAGGGTTAGGGTTAGGGTTAGGGTTAGGGTTAGGGTTAGGGTTAGGGTTAGGGTTAGGGTTAGGGTTAGGGTTAGGGTTAGGGTTAGGGTTAGGGTTAGGGTTA